>NC_080073.1:61904426-62204426 GCF_949987535.1 Balaenoptera acutorostrata | reverse complement strand
TGTCGTCCCCGTGTCTGGGTTGCCCTGACCCTTTCTTTATCTTCATCGTTGTGATTCATTATTACCACTTGGTTCCGTTCTCCCCTGAAACTCATATTGAGCCCTTTCCCCTCCCCTTCTTGTAGCATCGTGTGTTCTCCTGTATCAGGTCAACACCTGTTTTGTACTCTTTGTTCCCTTGTCTGTCCTCCCCTCCAGACTGTCTTTGTGGTCTTATCCTCCTTGAGGACATAAATGGTATCTTTCATCTCTATAAACCCAATCCTGGAGTCCCTTCAAGGGGCTAAGTGAATGTGGGCTGCGTGGATGGAGTGAGAGAGTGACCGACTGACTCGGTCATAGTCTGAAAGCTCATCTGAGAGGTGCGGGCAGGGGCTGTTGTGTACACAGACCAGGATGTTTTCCTGTTTGTGTAAACTATACACAGCAATGGCAGGTTTCTACATTTGGATTCCAGTTAATTTGATGGAGTGGTGTCGCTCTCTTCTCCAGAGTGTCCTCAAATATGCCTGGAGAAACCTCTCAAGCCCTTTTAAAGCCGGTGGAAGAACTAAATTAAGTTAGTAATTTTTTTCCTGTGGTGCTACACCAATTAAAAAAAAAGAGAGAGAGAGAAATGGAAATCAACTGTCTAATTGCAAACGCTCTGGTAAAAGTGCTCTAAGACGGATTCAAACAGAAGGAAGTTTCTTTGGGGAGGAAAAACATTTATTTTATGGCTCAATAAACATTTCCCGAGCACCATCCATGTTGCTGAGTTTTCCGTATGTTCAAGTCTGGAAACAAAAAGATTTAAGAAGCTGTGTTAGAGCTTTTAGTCGAGTGACATTACAAGACATAATTAACTATAATGAAGTAGAAGTGCTTTAAAAAATTATTCTGAATGCTAGTTGAAGAGCCAGAAGGGGAAGATCTGCTGAGGAGGGAGGAGTGACATCAGGGATTGCTTCACGTAGGAAGTGACGTTTGCATTGGGTGTGAAGGTGGGGTAGGAGTTCCCCACTGGAGGGAAGTCAGGCTTATCAGGCCAAAGGAGGAACATCCATTCAACATTAGCAAATGTGATTGGGTGTGACTGTATTCCAGTTACCATTCAGGACCCTGGGAATATAGTGATGAACTAATAGCAAGGCCCCTCCTCCTCAGAGGTGATACTCCAGTGGAGGAGACAGACAGTAAAGAAATTCAGTGTGGTGAGAGAAGGCTAGACAGGAGAAGGGCTAGAGTGAGACTCAGGGGAGGTGAGCACATTCAGATAAGGCACCAGGGTGTGTCCTGAGGAGCCCTAGTCCTGAGAGATCTATGAAAACAGGTTCTGGGGACAGACTAGTTGAGAAACACCACCCTGTTAAGTCCTGCCCTGAAGAAACTTAGATAATTCTGGACTAAACCAAATCAAACAGTGCATTAGACAAGAAAACCCTCTGCGTCATCACTGGCGTTTTGTGAGCTAAAATTCCAAAGCATACACCCTGGGAGAAGCTGGACTGGAGTGTGAGGACCCAGGGGCCAGATGGGCAGGAGGGGCCTGGGTGGGGGCGAGGGCGGGACTGTGGCCTGATGGTCATGGCCTTTTGAGCCAGGATGAGGAGTCTGGGAGCCAGCAATGCCAGGGTTAGATCTGGGTTTTAGGAAAGTTAATTACTATGGTGGCAGTTCAGAAGCTGTCTTGAATGAGGAAGGGGTAAATCAAGAAGCTTTGCAATAAAAAGGGAATGATGAGGGCCTGAACAATGGAGAGGGAAAGATTAATTTTAAAGACCTTTGGAGGTAGAATCAATTTATTTGGATAACTATGTTTATAGACAATGAAGAGTGACTCAGAAAAATTCTTGGCACATGTTTTAAACGAAGGAAAGCACATCTTCATGAGTGGGAAACTTGCCCCTGACCCACCAGTAGGTGAAGGTCACAGCAGAGTTGTAAGTTTTGTAGGAGAAACAGGGGCCAAGTAATAAGATCAACAGTGTTCCAGACTCTACATCGCAACTGTGTTTTCTCTCACCTTCGAAATAAAGGAAGATTAGAAATGGAGCGGGAAAATATCAGCAAATATCTCCTCTTGAAAGGTTGATTTCTTAGGAAGAAACAAGCTTGTTATCACTTTTAAATAAAACAGAACGTGACCTTGAGTTAAAGACAGCTGAGCCGCGTGTCTGGTTGGTGAGGTCAGCGTCTCCTCCCTGCAGCCCAGGATGGGCAGGTGGCTGCATTCTGCTGCCAGAGAACCATCTGGACCTCATGGCAGGTGCTGAAGCAAAGGTGGAGAGGACGTCTTGGTGGCCGAGAGTATGAGCATCAGAAGGGAGAAGGAAGGGTGGCTCTAAGTTATAAAATGTTATCTATATTTCTATTTTCACATACGTATATATGTGTGTGTATGAGTATAAATATATAACATTTCCCACCAGTACTTCGTATCGCATATGTTTGTCAACGGCTGTGATCTGTCACCAATCAAATGAGAAAACTGTCGCCTTATTTGCTCTTTGCCCCTCCCCTGCAAGGATATCTTGGTTATTAGCCACTTAATTGGAGTTCAAAGCCAAACAGTAATTTGCCTTGAGGATGAAATAGTCGAAGAAGTGTAATTAATGCTTTTACCAAACTTAGGAAATACAAATATGGTGAACGTTTTCTTGTAAAGATGACAAACTGCATTGTTAAAAAAAAAAACAAAAGAAACACTATCTAATATTCTTCTTGATGGACTTTAGTCAGCTGATAAGTAGTTTAAGATATAGAGAGAAAAAAGTTAAAGAATATGAGTTACCAAAATATAGTAGTTTGATATCACTCTTCCTCTTAATTTTTCTTAGCCTTTTGACTACTGATGTATTAGAACAGTTGTTAAGCTTCACATTTTATACTTTAGCCTTGAAATATTGGCATTAAAAACCAAACTCGAATTGCCATTTGAGCAATATTCTTAGACCTTCATGGGAATTTTTCTTTAAATAATAATCTTTTGTTTTCAAATAAGCCTTTATTTGATAAGATTCTTCAGATTGTCTAATTATATTTTTCTGAAGCCTAATTAGGAAACTTCTAGCCTAGGCATCAGAATTGGCACTTGATTTGGTTTCCTCCTTAAAGAACTGTTAGTTTGGTATTAATGCTAGTTCACGAGGAAACCGTGGTGTGCTGTGGCTCTTCCAGAAGGACCCTGGGGGCTGGAGGGGGTTTGTGTCCTTGCTGGGTGGGCACAGCTGCAGGCTGCGGGCTGTGTGGTGACATCTACGGGCCATGCAGAGAGTAGCTCTGTCTCACTGACCACATTTCTTGGGCTTTCTACACTTTCCTCCCACCTGCTTCTTTCACCTTCCTATTTATCTTCTCTTATCTCCGTATATTCCTTCTTCTTGTAGAGTTTTCCACTCTGTGTATATGTGTTTGTCTCTCCAGTTCTCTTTCGAACCCTCCCTTTGGCCAGTCTTGCCTCTGAGCCCCAGCCTTGGGGAGCTGGCCCTTCAGGACCTCTGCTGGCAAGACACACACTGTCCAAAAGCACTACTGCCTATTTCCTCATTCTGGCTTTTCTACAAAATATTTTTTCTTAAAAAAATTTTAATGTCATATTCAACACATGACTAACACAAAAAATATATGTAAACACGCACATTATGAACTAACTAGCTATGCACCCCTGCCCCCCAAGCAAAGCATATTTTAAAAAACATGGTTAGGTAGGTAAGTTCAACATTGATACATCATATAATATTACCACATCCAGTATTTCTTCATTCTTGAGAAAACATAAAAGAAAAATTTCAGCTTCAAAGAAAAGCATACCACTTCTGGTTGAACCTAACATCTCTTCAAGCTCACAGTCGTCTGGCTATGAGTCAGGCGTATCTGTCCACAGCCCAGGGACATGGACTCTTCTGTTAAAACTTAGCACTTTAAAAAAAGGTTACTTGAATTATGACTACACAAAAAATTTAAATTCTGAATGAGACCAACTCTTCCTAAGACCCTGAATTTCAGGAAGGAAGGATGGCTTAGTGATCACAGCTGTCATGCGTTTCAGCCGTTGCTGTAGACCCCTCCCTGGTCAGTCCGGCCAAGTTGGCAGTCAGCCTTCTCAGTGTCTCTGAGTTCTTCCAGGGCTGTTTAGACATATCGCAGAGAATTGAAGCTTTGACTCCAAGTTCCGTTACACAGCCCTCCGGACATCTGTCCTTCTTGGCTTTTGGTGTTTCATTTGCCACATTTCGGTTTTTGCTCCTGTTTGACGAACTACATTTTAGTGTCTTGCTCACACCCCACTTCTCCTTTCCCTTCCTGTTGACTGTTAGCTTTGTCTTTCCTGCCCTGGAATCACCCAACCATCAGCACGTGGCACCAGCACCATCCTCAAAATAGACGTGCCTGTGGGATATCTTAATACAGTGTTTGCCAGGGGTGTTTGTATCAGAAAATTTAAGAAGAGAAGGTGCAGAGGTGGTCTGCAGTTGTGCTGTGTGCAGACAGCAGAGCAGCAGACTCACCTGTGCAAAGGCTGAAGTCAGCAGGGGGTGGCTGCTGACTCTAGGGGGCTTGAGGCCTCACACTCTTACTCATCACGTTGCCTAGCGACTAGTAAGCGGTATTTGTGGTGTTTTACATTTATTTTACATGCTAGTTCCTACTGATATGTGGGCATCTTACTGCATTTTATTTAGGAAGTCAGTTGGGGTAGGGAGAGGGTTCTTTACTCCAGAACATGGGGAGACAGGCCCTTGTGGAGTGTTTTCACATAGAACAGCTGTTTTTCAAAAACAGCCCGTGGCCACGAAGTGGGAAATGCTTCTATCTCTAATTGCACCCCTTCTCCCCCACTACGACTGTCAGCACCTGGTCCAGGCCCCCCTCGTCTGTCCCCTGGACTCTTGCAATGAGCTCACTCTCCACCCTGCCCCCAGCACAGCAGGCAGAACATCCGGTGAAAATTTGAGTCGTCCACTTCACTCCCGTGCTTAGAGCACTGCAGCAGCTCCCCGTTCCACTCAGGAAAACCAAACCTCATTCAGTGTCCAAGACCCTTCCTTGTCTTTTCCTGTATCTCTTTAATGTAGATCATAATGGGAAACTAAAGTATATATTTTTATTTGTTGTTGGATTTCTTTTTAGTAATATTTCACATTTTCTATCTTTATTTTATTTATTTATTTTTAAAATTTTATTTATTTTTGGCTGCCTTGGGTCTTCATTGCTGCACGCCGGCTTTCTCTAGTTGCGGTGAGCGGGGGCTACTCTTCGTTGCAGTGCAAGGGCTTCTCATTGCAGTGGCTTCTCTTGTTGCGGAGCACGGGCTATAGGCGCGTGGGCTTCAGTAGTTGTGGCACCTGGGCTCAGTAGTTGTGGCTCGCGGGCTCTAGAGTACAGGCTCAGTATTTGTGGCACACGGGCTTAGTTGCTCCACGGCATGTGGGATCTTCCCGGAACAGGGCTCAAACCCATGTCCCCTGCATTGGCAGGCAGATTCTTAACCACTGTGCCACCAGGGAAGTTCTATCTTAATTTAAAACATGTAAGTTTTTTAAGGAAAAACTCTCTTAAGGAAAACAAGATCATTCAGTTGCATATGATTTTTCAGTTTTTAATTCTTTCTGCAGTTAAATGGCCCACACTAGACAGACACGCTCCTCTATTTTAAGAGGGTATATTTTTTCATCTGAGAAATGAAGACAGTCCCTACCAGTAATACCCAGTCACCTCAGAGCAGTCTTTCTCTCAGGTTTCTCCTATTGGCTCACTTACTGTCTCCCTGACCTGTTAGTTGCTATCTTTCTTCTTCCCTCTCTCTTCTCCTTGGGACTCAATTTATCTTCCTCTGAACAGCTTTCCTAGCCAGTGAAAAACACTCTGTTGCCTCTTTTCCCCATTACACCTCTACATCTGTGCAGAAACTTTCATCCACTCAAATGTGCTGCAACATGATAGGTGAAGTTGTTTAAGGATAGATAGGCAAATGATTTAGTTATGAATTTGCAAGAAAACTTCAAATAAAAATTCTTCCTAGAAAGATGAAGAAAAATGTCAGAGGAGAAGTGAATGATTTTCCTTAAGGAAGAGCCTAGTCTCTGGAGTGGAGTAGGGGATGGGGTGGAGAGGGGATTGTTGTGTAATTAATCTAAATTTAATTATTTGATGGAACCTAAAATTTCAAGATACATCAGCTTTTCTCACATTCTGTGGCTTCTCTGTCAATTTCCCATAATAACTTTTGTATATGTGTATGTCACCCAACTAGGTATTTTTATTAGTATGTTTCTTATAAGTATTTCTTTATAGCATGTTTCCCAAACATATATACTGGATTGTTATATATAATGTTACATATTTATTTTACAAGGAAGATATCTAAATATACCATATATATGTATATATATAAACAAGAAATGTATATACACAGAATAAGATGTTAGATTCATTGTTTTGTTTTTAAATAAAGGGAGTTTATTGCACACCATACAGTTGGGATTTTTGTCTATTTCTGTGAATTCATTTTCTCTTCAGGTAATTTATGGCATCATTTAAACTTAAGTTTATGTTTGAAGTCCTTGCTTCTCCAAAATTGTAATTCATAGATATTCATACCTTGGTATCACTGATGTTTGCCAGTACTCAATTGCAAGTTTATCTCAGCACAGTTTGAATTATCTATGTGTAAAAACATAGGGGAATATGAGCTCAGAATGTTAGAATTACTTTTAAAACTTGGTGACTTTCTTCATTTTAAAAGTTTATAGTCATTCATTTAAAACTGATTTATTTTTCACTTTTGCTCTAATAATTCAAGAAAAGTAGACAGTTCAAATAGGCAGACAGGCAGAATCCTAGGTGCTGTGATTGGTTGGCATTTACACAGGTCTTTCACGTAGGATTTAATAAAAGGTGACCTGAAATTTAGAAATGTAATCTATAAGACAGTCAGAGAAAAACAGTTCTTTTAAGCATACTCTTGTCAGTATAATGTGATGCCCACTCTGCCCTGTAATTTTTTGTGTGTATCTGTTAAAAGTTGTAAACTATATTCAGTAATGAGGATAGCAAGAATTTGAGACTTCATGTACATTTCTTTTTGTCATAGGAAGGTCAGCCTTTTGAAAAGGGATAGAAATTAACATTTCTTCAGAATTATTTTTTCCTTCATTTGAGGCTGTCTCTTAATTTCAGCATTTTACTGTGTTTTATGAACAAGCCAAATATATATTCTATTTATTTGTCAGGGGAGGTGATAAAGGTGATAAAACTTTACAAATTTCAACTGGCATTGCAGTCTGCTGATAAGGATGGGAGTTTGTGCCGTTCTGAAGAGATTACATGAAGTAGAATTGGAAAGCAAATTGTATTTACAAAAGATAGGGTGATGTTCCTAATAGGTGGTCAGAATAGATTATTTACTCTCACATTCTGCTGAGCTTTACTAGAAATAACTTCATTTCAAAAAAGGACAAATCTGATTGAAGGCAAAAGCATTCCCTCTCCACAGATACTCATCCGAAGGGTTTACATTAAAATTTTCTGATGGGCACACAGCTGTATTTTATGCTGTATCTGTACAAACTGGTAATGTGGAAAATAAAAATCTAAATAGTATACTTGATTGCTTCATGCACCAACCATTTAGATTACTAGATTTATATCTACAGTTTTGGAAGAGATGTTGCAATATGATATTCTGACAATAACTGTCGAAGTCATAATACTAGGATCTGTTTTCATCTTGTTGTCAAGGTAAAGTTACTGAAATTCACATTTGGTAGGTCAGCAAAATCACTTACTATCTCTTGTCATCAGTGGTTTAATGCCAACCTAAACAGCCACTGTATGATGTCAAAATTATCACAGTGTCCAGGCTGCAGGGGTACAGCATGCTACATGATTTAATGCATTTCCTGTCTGGAATGAAGATTATGAAAAGGCTGGCAATCAGGAGCTACAGTGGTTTAGAAACTTAATTTCTAATTTTTCTTTCTCTTTTTTCCCTTCATTTTAGATTTTGGATTTAGTAAAAGGGATACATTACCAGGTAGCCTGTCAGAAGTTCTTCGAGATGACACATAATGTAAGTAAATTTTTAAACTTTATAACCTGATCCTTTGTCTTTTGTTACTCTGTGTTTCATTCAGGATTTTTTGCTGCAGCAGTAGAAACCACTCCAGCTGTTTTCAGTGGAAAGGGAATTATTACACGGTATGAGGTTGCTTATAGAATTTATAGAAGGGCCAGGGAATTAAGCTTGGATGGTACAGAACCAGGAATATTGTAACTAAGAGAAGCTACATCCTGAGAAAATCTTACTATGGCTGCCACCCACCACTCCACTTCTAGGGATAAGACCAAGGGTTGGCAAACTTTCTGTGAAGGGCCAGGTCGTGAAAGTTTCAAGCTTTGTGGTCCACGTGTTCCCTGTCACAGCTGCTTCCATCTGCTGCTCTCGTGCAAAAGCAGCCCAGACAGTGTGTGAAGGCGCGGGTATGCTTCTGTCCCAGTAGAACTTTATTTACAAGAGCAAATTCTGGGCCGGACTGGACCCACAGGCCTTAGGTAACCACTTCTCAGAGTAGGTCTGGAACACTGGCTTCAGCTGTCCAGAAGAACCAAAGGCTTTTGCCATCTTTCTTGTAGAAAACTGGATGCTTTTACTTGTGATCGCCAACTCACGTTACCCTAATCTAGTTCCCAAGTCTTGTGTTTATCTGCATGGCGACCTAGGTTACACAGTGGACCCCTAGCTGCAAGAGAGTCAGGGAAACATGTTTGGTTGTTTTCTTGCCAGCCTCCTATACAAAAGGCCTGCTAGTAGGTCCTGAGAGGTGTAAAGCATAGGTCACAAACTCAGAGGCCTGCAGGGGTCAGGCAGATAACCCAAAAAAGTGAAACTGCCTGAGATGAACACCACTGAAGAAGTCATGCTGTTAGAGACGTTCACATTGACAAGTTTTAAGGCCGTGTGCAGGCCAACAGCACATCTGCAGGTCGACTTAGCTCACAGACCCCCAGTTTGCAAGTACTGGTCCCGTTCATGGCTTCCTAACCTAGGAAAGACAGCCAAGAATGCACCAGAGGTCCATGCACCTCTTGAAACATTTTTTTCTCTAAGTACATATGTGCGTTTTTGGAGTCGAGCATTTATCAGGTTTCAAAGGGATTCGTGACCTTCCCAAAAAAGATGCTGCATGTATTGAATTCATCATCAGCTACCACGATGTGCTAAGTTTTTTTGGTTTTTTTTTTTGGCCTCACCGCACAGCATGTGGGGTCTTAGTTCCCTGACCAGGGATCGAAGCCGTGCCCCCTGCATTGGAAGGGTGGAGTCTTAACCACTGACCTGCCAGGGAAGTCCCCACAATATGCTAAGTTTTATAATCGCTTTTATGTTTTCTAGTTTTCATGAAATAACTTTTCTTTCGTGGTTATATAATTGCAGAATTTCTTACATATTTCATAGGAAAAATATAACATCACTGATAATAATGAAAATAATAATGGTAATATCAGCCAACACCTACAGAACCCTTCACGTGTGCCAGGCCCAGCAGTTAGTGCTCTGGACACACTGGCTCCTTTGGTCCACACTGCAGACCACAGCTGGGCACGATTTGCATCCCCATCATGACAAGGCTTAGAGAGGCTGAGAGCCTAAGGTCCTAAGGAGTGGAGCTTGAATTTGAACCAGGCTGTCAAGGACCTCATCTAGAGCTCATGATCTAACCCTGACTGCTGTTCTGTAAAACCTGGGACTGTATTTGTAATAACAGCTGTGGAGGCCATTAGTATTTTCCTGTCTAGATTCATGATGCAGCCTTCATAGTTTATGGTAAAAAATAAACAGGCCTAGTGATTCTGTGTGACGCCCTAGGGACCACAGCTGGTTAGTGGGAGGTCTGGAGCCAGAACCCTGGTCTGCTCTGGGCCGTGGGTCCAGTCCTCTTACTATTACACCTAACTGTTGAAAATAGTGTTTTTATTTAAAAACATAAAAATTTTATTTTCACACAGTTGAAAGGACTAAACATCAATAAAGTAGTAAACAACAACAACAAATTCTCATCAGTTTTGTCAGAATAGGAATCTCAACAGATAAGCCACGTCTGTTTGGTATTTTCAGCATCATCTTTGCAAACTCTTTCCCTTGTAGACTGTATTCTTTAATTTGCTAGCTCACCTTGAGAGTTTTAATTTAATATATGTTCTTAATTATTTGTGGATCCTTTTAATTAAGAAGCCTCAGAACTTTAACAAATTGAGGTCTATTATTCAACCTCTTTCCTTTTTTTTTAGAGAAGATATGAAAATTAGATTTAAACACTGAGTTTGTGACATCACTAAAAGGAAGTGCTTTTTTATTTCTCAAATCTGCTTTTGTAGCATCTCTCCTATTGATTATTCCTGCAAGAGTATTACTACTACAGCCAATTTTTAAAACTTGCCTTAGATTAATGAAGATATTAAAAAGACATATGTCTAAATCCTCCCACATATAGAAGTAGTCTACTTTAAGCCACATATAAATCAAGGGAATAAAAAGGCAGTTTGTATCCACTAGATGTCTCACTATAGATTTTTTGTTGTGAATATCTCTCTTTGCTTATTATTTTTTCTAATTTAATTTAAAAATAGAATCTATTTTTATTTCATGTTGCTGCCATTCTGCCTGCTCCCCGCCCCCCAAAAAACCTCCTATGTTTATTTTCTTGAGGCCTCTGTGATTAAACTCACTTTAATGAAAGTTTTGAAAATGAACCAGTTAACTGATAACATTTACAGCAGTGCTGCAGTGGATCCATATGGCTTTTTTGGTGAGACCAGCTGCCTCATTATAAGCTGTCATTGCAAAACCTCTTGATTAAAACCCAAACGTCCCACAGGTAAAACAGTATTGCTTCCAGTCCTTCAAAATCCACATTTTCTGTGGCAGAAATATGGGACCTGTGTTTGTGTGAAGGTCATTGTGTGCAGAACATGCTCACTCCAAGCTCATGTTTGAGAGAGATTCACTTAGTAGATATCAAAAGCTGGCCTGCTTGAAATCTGTTTTCCTCAGTATTTTTAGGGAGCAATGTTTTATATTGAAGTGAATTTTTTTTTCTTTTGGCATACTCCATTTGTAAATGAAAACACTTGGCCTTGTGTAGATTAAACTCTGGATTTTAATTGAAAATAGTTTCTTTAGAAATAGATCTCTTTAAGCACTGAGTCATTCTGAATACTTATTTTCCAAATAGCTGAGCATAATTCCCTTTTCACCATAGAAATCTCTACAAAAATCTTGTTAAAATCTATCACACATTTTCCTGCAATCTTAAACAGTATATACCAAGTACATTTAAGCTTTGTAATCATCACTCAGGATCATTGTGGAGATCACTTAAAACCCTGGGCCGGGAGCTGCACCGTCTCTCATGCGGGTCACTCACTGCAGTGCCTTCCTGACTCCTTTCCCAGCAGCTGCACACATGCACCCGCCCAGTTCTTTCTCTTCCACACAGCTGCTAGGGTGATCTTTAAAACAGAAAAACCTGATCATTTCAGTAACCTGCTTTTAAAAAAAACTTTAAAAGCCTTCCCCATTGCTCTTCAGGTGAAATCCAAAATTTATAATGTAGCCTATAAAGGGCTCCGTCCCACTCCTTTCTTCTACCAGTCTTATTTTAGCTCTTTATGGTACTTTGGGACTTCCAAGATAACAGGACAGAATGAAGATGCATCACAGAATTTCCCTCTCCCAGTATTTAACAAAATGTACAAAACATAATAAAAAAATCATCAACCACAAAGAAAAAACATCACCCATAGCAACCAAACAAGAAAAAAGGCAAGGAAAGAAACAAGATTCCCAGCAGACAAAATTGTGAAAATTCTCACTTAGTATTTCCAAATCTAGAATGAAACAAACTGAATATTCCTTTTTTTTTTTTTTTTAAATGAGTAAAGGAAAGAGCTGCTGACTTTGAAGCAATAATAAGTGAAATGTGAGATTTAGATGTGGGTAAATCTCTTTCTCTATTCTTTTTCCTAATTAATTTTAAAGTAAAATCTATTTTCGTTCTATTTGGTTTATGCTTCTCCCCTTCCTCCCTAAAAATCCCTAATTTTATTTCCCTGAGCAAAATGAAAGATAACTTCCTTCAGGCAAAAATAAAAGTGAAAGAAGGAAAACACTGAAAAGAAAGAACCCATCCTAGAAGAAATACAATCCAGTAAACAGAAGGAAACTCTTCATAAGTTCATCATGCTACCAGGCATCTTAATAGATGTTTGGTAAAATGAGCTTACTTAACAAAATGAGTTAAGAAAGGGTGATTGCAGACCTAAGAGAGAAATTGAGAAACATGACATCATACAGAACCATGGTTACAGGCCCTCATTTCAAGACCCTTGGCGTTGTTTTAGTAGGTTAATAAAAGTATTAATTAAAATGGGCAGTCATAAAAAATATGTATTTTTTAAACATTACATTTTAAAGGTAAAACATTTGAATGCCATTTGTTTACTAATCTTTTGATATAAGGGCAGGGTCTTTTGTTTGAGTGTAGGTTTGGGATTGGAATTTGATTTCATTTTTTTTCAAAAACCATATGCATAATACACCATCACCAATTTCCAGTTTTGGTTTCTTTAAAGTGGAAAAGGAACGTAATTATAAAACAAAGCAATCTGATCTTTCTCCCTATCTTTTGGGAAATTCGGTTTTTTTTTTTTTTTTTTTTTTTAAGTAACTTGCCTTTCTTGAGTCTTTCCAAGCATTTAATTTAGATTTCATAGAACCAACTACTCTTTCTTTTTACACTCATATTTCTTTGGTTTTCCTCATAGCAACCCTATGACATAGCTGCTATTATTACCTCCATTTCATGGGGGAGGAAACTGAGGCTTAGTATAAAGATTACCATATTTCATTTTGTCCACATTGAAATCTAATCATTCACTTTAATCCACAGAGTCATCTTCTGTGATAGATATATTGACACTTTTGACAACTTGAAGCAAGGTATAGAAAATACCTGATATGTAATTAATTATCACAAAAGGTGCTAGCTTCTTTTTGCATGAAATGACACCACTGTGTTTTTTATAATCTTCATAAACAAGTTTATCTCTAGAAATAATATTTATAATGATATGATTGTTAAGTTTGTTTGACTTTCCATAAAACCTCTTAAAACAGATTTCAGAGTAACTAAGTGATCTAAAGTCCTGAATTCTAATTCAGACAGATCCAGTTACTAGTGCTCTATGACTTTGCCTAAACCATGTAATCTCTTTGGGTCTCAGTTTCCTAGTCTGTACATGGAGGACATTCAGTTTAAAGTATTCCCTACATCTTTCCAATCTCCAATATTCTCTATTTATAAAAAACATAAAGTCTTCTGATTGAAACGTGCTAGGCAATAAACTTAGTTTTCATGGAACACTTTGTAAAATGCAAACTTTATATTGAATCTCCCAGTTTTTTAATGAGTTGGGTGAAAAACAATGTAATAAAGAAGTTCACAAATGACTCCATTGTTAATAAAAAATCCTAGATAAAACATTCAGGAAACATTTTGAAATTAAGCAGCTAAGTAGCAGGTAAAAAATTGTTCTTAGTGATCTGGGTAGTAACTCTTAAATCAGTGTGTACACTATCAATCTGCTATACACGGAATTATTATAAAAGTATTGGTCCAACATGTATCAACAAGTGACTAAAGAGAATCAGAGAATCCTGAGGTTCTGAAGTAAGTCTTACCAGAAAAGACCTTGTTTCTGTTTATGGGTCCACCTGTTAAGAAGGTTCATCCTGAACTGTGACGGTAACTTTTAACTCCCTGCTAATCCATTTTAATCTACCATAAGATTACACATATCTTTAATCGCATCACTTCCCTTCTTAAGGAATTTTAGTGACTCTGTGATGCCTACAAAATTAGGTCTAGGCTACTTAGACCCTGGTTGTCAAGGCTCTCCGTGGTCTGGCCCCAGCCTGTCTTTCCAACCTTATTTCCTGTTATCCCCTGTCTGTGCCTTTCACAGCAGCCCACCTGCACTACCTGCTTTCCCAGACATTCCTCTTCACCCTGCCCCTGGGGTCCTGCTGCTTGCATTACCCTGGACCTCATTATCCCAGCTTTTCACTCTCTAATCTTTCCAAACCCAACTCATCTGGAAAGATCCTCCCTCCTTTTTTCTTGTTTTTCTTTTTTTTTTTTTTTTTTTAACAAATATTTATTGGCCAACAAGATGCCAGGCAATGCTTGGATATGCCTTTGAGCCGTCTGAGGTGGCAGGTAGGAGTTGGGTGGGGAAGCAGAGCCACATACAAGGGTCTGGGCTGGACGTAGAGCGCAAGATTCGTCACTGTCAGGCGGTGGCTGAAACTCCCTGTGAGTGAAATCATGTAAGCAGTGGTTTGAGTGTTTTGAACGAGAATCTGTGTTTCGTGTGTTGAGTAGGTTTTGAATGAGGTCTGGGCGGTTCTTGACGTCCCTTTATTTGTACTTTTGTTACATATTAATGTGATACACATTTGCTTGCCTGTACAGGTAGATGATTGTGGCTTTTCTTTGAGTCATCCAAACCAGTTCTTTTTTGAGAGCCAGCGGATCCTCAGTGGAGGTAAAGACGTCAAGAAGGAATCTGTCCAGCCAGAAACGCCCCAACCCAAACCGAGTGTCCAGAGAAGCAAGGATGTGTCATCTGCTCTGGCCTCGCTCAACTCCTCTCTGGAAATGGATCTGGAGGGACTGGAGGAGTTGCTTCAGTGAACGATTCCTGGGCAGTTGGTAGCCTGTCTTCCTCACTGGTTTTTATTTCCTACTTTACAATTTTATCTTTTTCTTTTTTGTCTGCCTTCTCCCTCCACCCGACCCCCTTTCATCCATCCGCACGTGCACGCGCTTCACGGGAAGGCCACCTTGCAGGTAAAAACAAAGACCTCCGGTATATTTTGCTTTGACAAAAGAGAAGAGGAAGAATTTCTTTTGAAATCTAACGCTTGAATGGTGTGATTTAAGTCCCGTTTTAGGAGATAAAACAGCTTTCTGGACTGGTTACAGTCCCCTAGAAACAGTACGACTAAGAACAGCTTTTATTTTAACACTTACCACTGTAATGTTGACCCAGGCCTTTTCTAGACCATTTTTGTTAATAAATATCAAAATGTATAATGAGTATGTCTGCGTGTAATTGTGAGTCATATTATGCCGTAACAGAGGAGACATTACCTCAGCTTTTAAAGTGGTATTTTGGAATATGCAACGTATTGCCAAATCACCAGTGAAGATTTTAAACTGTTTTTCTTTTTCCTTTTTCTCTTGAGTTGGTCATTTGAGGTTATTCCACATCAGCAAGGAGAACTTTTACCCCTTTGAGTGGTGGCAAACTTTACTGAAGTGAGTTGTGACTCAGGAATTAAGAGAAACGGAATGTGTGCAGTCATACTGTTAACAAATAGAAGGATTTTATTATATAAAGTGATGGTCCTCGTTACCCGCTGTCGTCTACATTCACTCGGGGAGAACAGCCCGTCACTAAGGGGAGAAGGTTCTAAGGAGAGTCTGCAGTGTTTCTTCATTCCACCCCTGGCTTCCATACCTCATTGCTTCTGTGGTTGCTGTGAACTGCCAAGTAGGTTTGGTAAATTCATCAACTTCAGTGGTGAATATTCCCATATTTGTAATAATGCCTGTTTTCGTGCCAGCAGTGGAGTTGGTGGATGTTGTGGCTGGTCCCAGGGGCACTGGATCAGCGCCCTGCTCTCTGTCTGCCCTTGGCGAGTGGCTAATGCACCGTGTGCCTGGAGAGGCCCTGATCTGACACATTTCCTCCCCGTGGGCTCTGCTCACTCACCCAGAGGATTTGGACTCGTAGAGGGGAGACCCAGGTTGAAATGTAACCTGTCCTCACCTACTCCCTTGGATTATGTAAAAATACCATTCTATGCAGTCCTCTTTTCCTGGGGAAAAGGGTACTTGCCCTTTATCCTCTTTTTTTTTTTTTTTTTAATTCTTATTGGAGTGTAGTTGATTTACAGTGTTGTGTTTGTTAGTTTCAGGTATACAGCAAAGTGATTCAGTTATACATATACATATATCCACTCTTTTTGCCCTTTATCCTCTTGAATCACATGAGACACTGTAATGTATTCAGAAAACTGGACTGTTAGAAGTACCACATTCTAAGTCCTGTGGGAAACTGCAGCAATGAGAAAAGGATTTAAACAGGATCAGAGCATCAGAACCTAAAAATGTCAGCTCATCAGGTTTTTATCTTAGGCTGCTGAGCAAAGATTTCTTGGAATATTTAGTAACATATAATTAAATGAGATATTATCTGAACCTTTGCTTGTCTTTTGTGAATTATTACCTCGTTCAGAAAATAGTGTTATTCCACTACAAATTACCTCTATAAATCTCTCCCTTCTGAAACCATCTGCTATTCCTTGTATCATGTATAATTCTCAGCAGGAATCCAATGACTGCTGACCACTTCATCCATGAACTGCAAAACCACGCCCTTTTTTTTTTTTAATGTTAAGAATGAGTGCTTCATGTGGCTGTTTTAACCACAGAATTAAGTTGTGATGGAAAGCCAAGCATAGAAAGGTAGGTCTCTGTTGTATTAGAAGGGAAAAACAAGCAGCAGTCTTACTACTGTAGCTCTGTGAGAAATCTTAGGACAGGGTATTTCATATCTGGCACAATTTGCAAGGCTCTCTTTTTCTCCTGCCGCACGTTCTCCTTTCTTGAAGCCTGTGTGCCCATCAGCTAACAGCTCAGAGCCTTCGACAGCAAGCAGATATGTCTGAGTTGACTATTTTATCCTAGCAGCCTCAAGAACTTGAATGTTTTGCGTCTAGTCAAACTCCAAAATAACACTAGTTTAAATATTAGTTGTATTACCAGTTCCATTTCTTTGTAATAAGGCTTGATCTCCTGTCATGTATTATACAGAAGAATATATAAATATTTTGTGAAGTGTGTAAATTAGAGGATAGGGGTTAGAGGTTTATGTAAGAAGATAGACATTAATGCCTTTATGGTGGTTTGTGGACTTGGAAGAAGCAATTTATTTTTCATGCTTCACAGGTCTAGACAATTTTGATTGTTTTCTTTGAAAGACCTGTTTGAATCAGATGATGTAGGAAGAACTCAAAAGAAAAATCAAAAGCCAGCAGCCTCTTTTCAAAACAGTAGCCAATGAAAAAGAATATGGGCCTTCCGGATCTTTTAACTTCTGGTCTTTTATTACCTCTTCAAGGAGGAGAGGCTGTACGATTGTCAGAGACAAAAGAAGAGACAGTCGAAGCCAGAAACCAGGTTGGAAATTTGCAGCTGGTAGAAGCACTGACATTGTTTGTGGAGATTCTTTCCCATTTCTTTCATTTTGTTTTTCACTCTGCCAAGACAGTATAAAACTCTTAATTGCAATGTGCATAAAAGAACACTAGGAAGATTTTAAGTAAACTTTTTGGGAATACTTATAATATTATAGTCGTGAAAGTGAATAGTTACAGATTTTGAATGAGAGGGAGCAGAATAAAGCAATGGGAAGGATCTTTAATTTATACGGAATTTTAAGCTGAGGGATTTCTTTGTAAAAGCATGGGGAGAATTTGCTTCTTACACTTTGCTACCTTACTGATACTCAGGGTCTTTGCAAGCAAACTCCTGTAATTCTTTGCAAAGAAGAAAAGAAAACTTCTGGGATTTAAGCTTGAAAGGCGAAATGAGACAATTCTCAAATTCCTGTTCGGCTAGAGACTACTGTTTGCAAATTTAATCAAGGTCTTCCACAGGCATCAGCTTGACATTAAATTTAAGTGCGCATTAAACAGAGTTGACAGCCGTGCTGAACGTGAAGCTCAGTCTGAGGACATCTTTACAGCTGGAAGGGAAAGAAAGTCGAGAAGCCTCAGACCACTGTGGTAATTAGATCCATTTGTTAGCTTCTTTTCCAATGTTGGCAAAGGGAGGAGAGAGAAGGCTGGCAGGGAGCCAGAGGGGCCGGAGCCAGGAAGGCAGGGCACTGCTCCCTGAGGAAACTGGGCAGTCAGGGAGGGCCCTGCTGCAGAGGAGGGGGCAGCCCTTTCAACGCACAGACAGGAGCACCGTGTGCGAATGGTGCATTTTGAACAGGTGTGCGGGTTTGGTTGTCAGGTGCCCTGGAAGGTGCACAGCGTTACCTGGGAGTGGGCTTCCCAAAGACACTGTCTGCCCAGAGGTAGTGTTTCTCACAAGGGTATCTAACTTACATGCAGGTAATCACTTATTTACCCAGAACATCTGGCCTCCTTTTCAGAATGGAGCTTCTTTTTGACAGGTAGCTGTTGTCCTGGTCTAAGGCTTTTCACTGTAATTGGCATTGTAGGCAATTAGCTCTGTGATGCTATGGAAATCTTGTCACCTGTAGGAAATTATCTTCCCACTTCATCTCACCTTCTGGCCAAAAGTGATACGATTTCCTGTTATTGGATTTGCTTTCTGTCCCATAAGCTTTTTTTGTCCATTCTTCATGACATTTTATTTTCTCCAAGAATTATCACTGTATAACCTTAGCAAAAGCTAAAGAATATGTCTATACATAGAGCTTCTGTATTTTCCCTGAGCCTTCAGGTGCAAGACTGTTTTTGAACACTGATGACAAGGTAGTGAAACAGCACTGCTAATAAATGTATGATGGATTTTTCAATTCAGCCCTATGTTTCTAGGTATTCATTCACCATAATGGAACTATGAGGCTCTTTGAGGGGTTTTGGTTTTTTGAATTTTTTAATTGAAGTATAGTTAATTTACAGTGTTGGGTTAGTTTCAAGTTTACAACGCAGTGATTCAGTTATACATATATTGTTTTTCAGATTCTTTTCCATTATAAGTTATTACAAGATGTTGAGTACAGTAGTAGGTCCCTGTTGTTTACCTATTTTATGTATAGTAGTGTGTTTGAATTTTTACACTGAAAGCATGGAGAGAAAGTAAATTCAGCAAATAATGCATTTAATTTAGAATCTGTGGGGGTTCCAATCAAGATGGCAGGGTAGAAGGACGTGGAACTCATCTCCTCCCACAAATACATCAAAAATATGTCTACAAATGAACAGTTCTCACAGTACACGTACTGAACACCAGCAGAAGACCTCAAACACCTGAAAGGACAAGAAAGATCTCCACGTAACCAGGTAGGATGAAAGGTGGGGTGGGGGAGAGGAAGCAGGATGGGACCTGCGTCCCTGAGAGGGAGCTGAAAAAAAGGAAAGGTTCTCGCATCTGGGAAGACCCCGTCACTGGCAGGGAGATCAGCCAGGACAGAAAGGGAGCTTCAGGGGCTTAGAGGAAAGTGCAACAATCGGTTTGTTGGGCAGGCGGAACAGAGGGAGACCTGCACAGACTGTCCAGGCCACCTCCCTCTGCGCCCCAGCCTGAGACGCGCATCCACTGGTATGGGCAGGGGCTGGGTGCTGGAGTCGGGGTTAAGAGGAAAATCCCAGGGAGAGGACTGGGGTAGGCTGTGCAGAGACAGCCTGAAGGAGCTGGGTGTGGTATGACTGTAACCGACGGTGTATGTGGAAGAAGCCCGGACCCTCTATAGAAGCAAAGTGCCGTTGTCGAGTGGCACGTGAAGGGAGGGGCGGGACGTGCCATAACAGCCTCTTTCTCCACATGCCAGCCCCCACCTCCACGGGCTCCGGGAGTGCACAACCCAGCCGCCACCTCGGCAGGTGCCCACACCCCGGCTGCTGCCTGGGCAGGCATCCACGCCCTAGCTTCTGCCTCGGTGGAATCCTGTGCCGGCCGCCACCTCAGCAGGCTCTGGGAGCAGGTGCCAGCGGGTTGCCCACACACAGGCGGGGCTGAAATCATAGTGAAGCCCCAGGGGCTGTGCAACTTAGGAAATCTCTTCCCATGGCTGCGCAAGCTGCAGATTTACACCTGCACCACCGGCTTTGTAAATTCAGCACCTGTGGGACATCCAAGCAGACAATGAGTGCCCCTGCAGCTGGGACGGGTCTGGCCTTAACAGCTGTGGGCTTTGTGGGTGTGTGCACGCAGGGACTGGGCCGCGGCTGGGCTGCTTCCAAAGCTCCCATGGCGAGTCAGGTGCACGACTACTACAGTCCTGGGACCTGACTTCAGCAGGTCTGTGTTGGTGGTCTTGTGAAAACAATGCCTGAGGGATATCAGGTCCAATTGCTGACATTCCCATGGTTGAGGTGAGGCCAAGAGCAGAGCCAACAACAGTGTACTTTGTGAGCCCGCACAACAGGTGACAGGTGGCACCACAGAGCACGCTCCCCAGTAGACAACTCCGGGGAAGGAATTCTCAGTGGGTCCTCTCCCAGCAGGAGCACTCCAGTCCCGCCTACCTCATGCCTCAGCTCAGAAACAGATTTGGAGCTTCTACTCCAACAATGAGGGAACAGACCCTGCCCCCCGACAGAGCTGTGACAACCACAGAGCAAAGAAGAGGCTCTGCTCAATATCCAGTGCAGGCTCTGGTCACTACAACACCAGTCACACCCTCTATCAAGGGGATAATGGCCAGCACATGCTGAGGAAGGAGGTGGCAGGCATCCATACTAAAAACAGCCCTCACACCAAAAATATTAAACTCACACAAGCTACACCGGGATGCTCCTACATAAAAATAACCCTCCGAGACCACAGTAGATAACTGTTTCTCCTAAACTCATAGAGTAAGAGAAATATAAGTGAAATGAAGAAGCAGAGGAACCACTCCCAATTTAAAAAAAAATCAAGAGAATTCCTCTGAAAGAACAAAAAGTGAAACAGACCTCTTCAGTCTAATAGACACCGAGTTTAAGGGAGATAATGAAAGTACTGAAGGAATTAAGAAAGGCTATTGATAGAAAGGCAGATTACTGTAAAAAGGAAAAGAAACTGTAAAAAGGAACTAGAATCTATAAAAAGGAACCAAGAAAAATTAGAAAACTTATTCACTGAGACAACTGAACTAAAGGCAATGAATAGCAGAATGATATAGTTCAGAAGAATGAATAAGTGATCTGGAAGATAGAATAATGGAAATCACCCAGTCAGGACAGCAGACAAAAAGCCAAATTGAAAAGAAAGAAAGCAATATAAGAGACCTATGGGATAATATAAAGTGTGCCAGTCTATGCATAATAAGTATCCCAGAAGAAGAAGGAGAAAAGGGGATTGAAAATGTATTTGAAGAAATTATGACTAAAAACTTCCCAAACCAAAAGAAGGAAACAGATATCCAGATACAGGAAGCACAGAACGTCCCGAACAAGATGAACCCAAACAGACCTACACCAAGATTTTATAACTAAAATGGCCAAAGTTAAAGAGAGGATTTTCAAGGCAGCAAGAGAAAAAGTTAATTACAAGGGAACCCCCATAAGGCTATCAGCTGATTTCTCTACAGAAATATTGCAGGCCGGCAGGGAGTGGCAAAATATACTCAAAATCCTGAAAGGGAAAAATCTGCAACCTAGGATACTCTACCCAGCAAGATTATCATTTAGAATAGGAGAGAGAAAGAATTTCTCAGACAAGCAAAAACTAAAAGAATACAGCAATACTAAACCTATCCTAAAGGAAATATTGAAATGTCTTCTCTAAATAGAAAAGAAGTAAGAAGCTATAGGAAAGAGAACATCACAATTGGAAAGTAAATCATTTAAATAAGCCAGTACACAGATTAAAAAAAAAATCAAACAATTTCTGTAAAAGTGATGAACATCAAAAGGATGCACATAAAGTTGTAAAAGAGGACAACAAAATCATAAAATGTGGGGGAAGAACATAAGAAAATGTAGAATTTTTTTTTTCTAGAATGTGTTTGAGCCTATATGACTACCAGTCTAAAGCAATTAGATATAGGACGGGGTTAACATCCTTGAAAAACAGGTTAACCACAAATCAAAAACATACAATACATTCACAAAAACCATAGAGAGAACACAAGCATAATACAAAAGAAAATTATCAAACCACAAAAGGAAAAACAAAAAGAAAAAAAGACAAAGAAGAAATGTAAAATCAATGGGAAAACAAGGTTTAAATTGGCAATAAATACATATCTATCAGTAATTACCTTAAATGTTAATGGACTAAATACTCCAATCAGAAGACACAGAGTGGCAGATTGAATTTTTAAAAAAAAAGAGTCTACAACATGCTGCCTGAAAGAGACCCACTTTAGGGCAAAGGATACACATAGATTGAAAGTGAGGGGATGGAAAAAGATTTCATGCAAATGGAAAGGTCAAGAAAGCGGTGGTCACAATACTCATATCAGACAAAATACACTTTAAAACAAAGGCTATAAAGAAAGATAAAGAAGGACACTATATAATGATACAAAGAGCAATACAAGGAGAGGATATTACACTCATCAACATATATGTGCCCAATATAGGAACACCCAAATACATAAAACAAATACTAATAGACATAAAGGGAGAAACTGATGGGAATATAATAATAGTAGGAGACTTTAACACCCCACTCACATCAGTGGACAGATCTTCAAGACAGAAAATCAGTAAGGCAACAGAGATCCTAAATGATACAATTAGACTTAATTGGTGTATTTTCAGGACGTTACATCCAAAAAAGCAGAATACACATTCTTTTCAAGTGCACATGGAACATTCTCTAGGATTAACTACATACTAGGGCACAAAACAAGCCTCAACAAATTTAAGAGTATAGAAGTATTCAAGCATCTTTTCTAATCACAAGAGCATGAAACTAGAAATCAACTGCTGAAAAAGAAACGAGAAAAAAAACAGTTACATGCAGACTAAACAACAGGCTACTAAAAGACTAGTAGGTCAATGATGAAATCAAAGAAGAAATTTAAAAATACCTTGAGGCAAATGACAATGAAAACACAACCCAATGAAAAATCAATGGGATGCAGCAAAAGCAATCTTAGAGGGAAGTTCATAGCGATACAGGCCTTTTTCAAGAAGCAAGAAAAATCTCAAATAAACAACCTAACATACCACCTAAAAGAATTGGAAAAAGAAAAATAAACAAAACCTAAAGTCAGCAGAAGGAAGGAAATAATAAAGATCAGAGAGGAAATAAAGTAGAGATTTAAAAAAACAATAGAAAAAGTCAATAAAACTAAGAGCTGGTTCTTTGAAAGGGTAAACAAAATTGACAAACCTCTGGCCAGGCTCACCGAGAAGAGAGAAGACCCAAATAAACAAAATAAGAAATGAAAGAGGAGAAATCACAACTGATACCACAGAAATACAAAAAACCATAAGAGAATACTATGAACAATTATATGCCAACAAATTCGACTACCTAGAGGAAAGGCGGGGAGGGATAAATTAGGAGTTTGGGATTAATGTAAATACTCCACTATATATAAAATAGATAACCAACAGGGACCCACTCTATAACACAGGAAACTATACTCAATATTTTGTAATAACCAATAACGGGAAAGAATTAGAAAAAAATATGTATAACTGAATCACTTTGCTGTACACCTGAAACCAACACAACATTGTAAAGCAACCATACTTCAAAATAAAATTTTTTAAAAAGTTGAGCATTATGTTTTATTCAGCAGATATACTGAAGACTTCAAGCCTGGGAGGCAGCCTCTCAGCTCTGAAGGACTGTTCCAAAGAGGTAAGGGAGGAGCCAGGATATATAGGAGCTTTTGCAAAAAAAACAAAAAAAAAACAAACAAAAAAAGTCGGTGGAATATAAAAAGATTACTGTTAATTAAAGAAAACCAGACATCTCAAGTTAATTAATTTAGCACTTTTCTATGTATGGGAAGATGCAAGAGTCTGGGCTTTTTTTTTTTTCTAATAGATCTTTATTGGAGTATAATTGCTTCACAATACTGTGTTAGTTTCTGTTGTACAACAAAGTGAATCAGCCATATGCATATATATGTCCCCAAGTCCCCTCCCTCTTGATCCTCCCTCCCATCCTCCCTATCCCACTCCTCTATGTCATTGCAAAGCACTGAGATGATCTCCCTGTGCTATGCTGCTGCTTCTCACCAGCTATCTATTTTACATTTGGTAGCATATATATGTCAATGCTACTCTCACTTCACCCCAGCTTCCCTCTCCCTGCCCTGTGTCCTCAAGTCCATTCTCTATGTCTACGTGTTTATTTCTGCCCTGCCACTAGGTTCATCAGTACCATTTTTTTTTAAGATTCCATATATATGCGTTAGCATACGGTATTTGTTTTTTTCTTTCTGACTTACTTCACTCTGTATGACAGACTCTAGGTCCATCCACCTCACTACAAATAACTCAATTTCGTTTCTTTATATGGCTGAGTAATATTCCATTGTATATATGTGCCACATCTTCTTTATCCATTCATCTGTGGATGGACATTTAGGTTGGTTCCATATCGTGACTATTGTAAATAGTGCTGCAATGAACATTGTGGTACATGTCTCTTTCTGAATTATGGTTTTCTCAGGGTATATGCCCAGTAGTGGGATCGCTGGGTCATATGGTAGTTCTATTGCTAGGTTTTTAAGGAACCTCCTTACTGTTTTCCATAGTGGTTGTATCAATTTACATTCCCATCAACAGTGCAGGAGGGTTCCCTTTTCACCACACCCTTTCCAGCATTTATTGTTTCTAGATTTTTTGATAATGGCCATTCTTACTGGCATGAGGTGATACCTCATTGTAATTTTGATTTGCATTTCTCTAATAATTAGTGATGTTGAGCATCTTTTCATGTGCCTCTTGGCCATCTTCCTTGGTGAAATGTCTGTTTAGTTCTTCCACCCATTTTTAATTGGAATGTTTGTTTTTTTGATATTAACCTCCATGAGCTGTTTGTATATTTTGGAGATTAATCCTTTGTTTGTTGTTTCATTTGCAAATATTTTCTCCCATTCTGAGGGTTGTCTTTTCGTCTCGTTTATGGTTTCCTTTGCTGTTCAAAAACTTTTAAGTCTAATTAAGTCCCATTTGTTTATTTTTGTGTTTATTTCCATTACTCTAGGAGGTAGATCAAAAAAGATCTTGCTGTGGTTTATGTCAAAGAGTGTTTTTCCTCTAAGAGTTTTATAGTGTCTGGTCTTACATTTAGATCTTTAGTCAATATGGAGTTTATTTTTGTGTATGGTGTTAGGGAGTGTTCTAATTTCATTCTTTTACATGTAGCTATCCAGTTTTCCCTGCACCACTTATTGAAGAGGCTGTCTTTTCTCCATTGTATGTTCTTGCCTACTTTGTCATAAATTAGGTGCCCATATGTGTGTGGGTTTATCTCTGGGCATTCTATCCTATACCATTGATCTATATTTGTTTTTGTGCCAGTACCATACTGTCTTGATTACTGTAGCTTTGTCATATAGTTTGAAGTCAGGGAGCCTGATTCTTCCAACTCTGTTTTTCTTTCTCAAGATTTCTTTGGCTATTTGGGGTCTTTTCTGTTTCCATACAAACTGTAAAATTTTTTGTTCTAATTCTGTGAAGAATGCCATTGGTAGTTTGATAGGGATTGCATTGAATCTGTAGATTGCTTTGGGTAATATAGTCATTTTCACAATATTGATTCTTCCAATCCAAGAACATGGTATATTTCTCCATCTGTTTATGTCATCTTTGATTTCTTTCATCAGTGTTTTATAGTTTTGAGTACAAGTCTTTTGCCTCCTTAGGCAGCTTTATTCCTAGGTATTTTATTCTTTTTGTTGCAATGGTAAATGGGAGTGTTTCCTTAATTTCTTTTTCTGATTTTTCGTTGTTGGTGTATGAGAATGCCAGAGATTTCTGTGCGTTAATTTTGTATCCTGCAACATTGCCAGATTCATTGATTAGTTCTAGTAGTTTTCTGGTGGTATCTTTAGGATTTTCTATGTATAGTATCATGTCATCTGCAAACAGTGACAATTTTACTTCTTCTTTTCCAATTTGTATTCCTTTTATTTCTTTTTCTTCTCTGACTGCCGTAGCTAGAACTTCCAAAAATATGTTGAATAAGAGTGGCGAGAGTGGACATCTTTGTCTTGTTCCTGATCTTAGTGGAAATGCTTTCGGTTTTTCACCATTGAGTATGATGCTTGCTGTGGGTTTGCCATATATGGCCTTTATTGTGTTGAGGTAGGTTCCCTCTATACCCATTTTCTGGGGAATTTATATCATAAATGGGTGTTGAATTTTGTCGAAAGCTTTTTCTGAATCTATTGAGATGATCATATGGTTTTTATTCCTTAATTTGTTAATATGGGGTATCACATTGATTGATTTGTGTATATTGAAGAATCCTTGCATCCCTGGGATAAACCCCACCTGATCATGGTGTATGACCCTTTTAATGTGTTGCTGGATTCTGTTTGCAGTATTTTGTTCAGGATTTTTGCATCTATGTTCATCAGTGATATTGGTCTATAATTTTCTTTTTTTGTTATACCTTTTTCTTGTTTTGGTATCAGGGTGATGCTGGCTTCATAGAATGAATTTGGGAGTGTTTCTCCCTCTGCAATTTTTTGGAAGAGTTTGAGAGGGATCAGTGTTAGCTCTCCTCTAAATGTTTGATAGAATTCGCCTGTGAGGCCATCTGGTCCTGGACTTTTGTTTGTTGGAAGATTTGTAATTACAGATTCAATTTCATTACTTGTGATAGGTCTGTTTATATTTTCTACTTCTTCCTAGTTCAGTCTTAGAAAATTGTATCTTTCCAAGAATTTGTTCATTTCTTTGTGGTTGTCCATTTTATTGGCATGTAGTTGTTTGTAGTAGTCTCTTACAATCCTTTGTATTTCTGCGGTGTCAGTTGTGATTTCTCCTTTTTCATTTCTAAATTTATTGATATGTGTCCTCTCCCTTTTTTTCTTGATGAGTCTGGCTAAGGGTTTATCAATTTTGTTTATCTTCTCAAAGAACTAGCTTTTAGTTTTATTGATCTTTGCTATTGTTTTCTTCATTTCTATTTCATTTATTTCTGTTCTGATCTTTATTATCTCTTTCCTTCTACTGACTTTGGGTTTTCTTTGTTCTTCTTTCTCTAGTTGTTTTAAGTGTAGAGTTAGATTGTTTATTTGAGATTTTTCTTGTTTCTTGAGTTGAGATTGAATTGCTGTAAATTTCTCTCTTAGAACTGCTTTTGCTGTGTCCCATAGGTTTTGGGTCATCATATTTCCATTGTCATTTGTTTGTATGTATTTTTTAATTTATTCTTTCATTTCTTCAGTGATCTCTTGGTTATTTAGTAGTGCACTGTTTAGCATCCATGTATTCGTGTTTTTTACAGTTTATTTTTCTGTAATTAATTTCCAATCTCATAGCATTGTGGTCAGAAAAGGTGATTGATACAATTTCAACTTTCTTAAATTTTCCAAGGCTTGATTTGTGACCCAAGATGTGATCTATCCTGGAGAATGTTACATGTGCACTTGAGAAGAAAGTGTATTCTGCCACTTTTGGGGGTAATGTTCCATAAATATCAATTAAACCTATCTGGTCTATTGTGTCATTTAAAGCTTGTGTTTCCTTATTTATTTTCTGCTTGGATGATCTGTCCATTGGTGTAAATGGGGTATTAAAGTCCCCTACTATTATTGTGTTACTGTCAATTTCTCTTTTCATGGTTGTTAACATTTGCCTTACTTATTGAGGTGCTCTTATGTTGTGTGCAGAAACATTTATAATTGTTATATCTTCTTCTTGGATTGATCCTTTGATCATTATATAGTGTCCCTCATCTCTTGGAACAGTCTTTATCTTAAAGTCTCTTGTATCTGATACGTGTATTGCTACTCCAACTTTCTTTTGATTTCCATTTGCTTGGCATATCTTTTTCCATCCCTTCACTTTCAGTCTGTATGTGTCCCTAGGTCTGAAGTCTCTTGTAGACAGAATATATATGGGTCTTGTTTCTGTACCCATTCAGCCAGTCTGTGTCTTTTGGTTGGGTCATTTAATCCATTTACATTCAAGGTTATTATCAATATGTATGTTCCTATTACCATTTTCTTAATTGTTTTGGGTTTGTTTCTGTGGGTTTTTTTCTTCTCTTGTGTTTCCCACTTAGAGAAGTTTCTTTAGCATTTGTTGTGAAGCTGGTTTGGTGGTGCTGAATTCTCTTAGCTTTTGCTTGTCTGAAAAGCTTTTGATTTCTCTGTCAAATCTGAATGAGATCCTTACTGGGTAGAGTAATCTTGGTTGTAGGTTTTTCTCTTTCATCACTTTATGTATATTCTGCCACTCCCTTCTGGCCTGCAGAGTTTCTGCTGAAAAATCAGCTGATAACCTTATGGGGATTCCTCTGTTATTTTTTGTTATTCCATAGATTATTCCTATGTTATTTTTTGTTTTTCCCTTGCTGCTTTTATTATTTTTTCTTTGAATTTAATTTTTGTTAGTTTGATTAATTTGTGTCTTGGTGTGTTTTTCCTAGGGTTTATCCTGTATGGGACTCTCTGTGCTTCCTGGACTTGGGTGACTATTTCCTTTCCCATGTTAGGGAAGTTTTCAACTATAATCTCTTCAAATATTTTCTCAGACCCTTTCTTATTCTCTTTTTCTGGGACCCCTATAATTCGAATGTTAGTGCATTTTGTGTTGTCCCAGATGTCTCTGAGATTGTCTTCAATTCTTTTCATTCTTTTTTCTTTATTCTGCTCCTCGGCAATTATTTCCACCATTTTGTCTCCAGCTCACTTATTCGTTCTTTTGCCTCAGTTATTCTGTTACTGATTCCTTCTAATGTATTTTTCATTTCAGTTATTGTGTTGTTCATCTCTGTTTGTTCTTTAGTTCTTCTAGACCTCTGTTAAACACTTCTTGTATTTTCTCAATCCATGCCTCCATTCTATTTCCAAGATTCTGGATCATCTTTACTATCATTACTCTGAATTCTTTTTCAGGTAGATTGCCTATTTCCTCTTCATTTATTTCGTTTTGTAGGTTTTTACCTTGCTCCTTCATCTGTGACATATTTTTTTGCCATCTCTTTTTTTTTTTTTTAAGGAGTGGGATTCTATTCCTGTCTTACTGGTTGTTTGGCCTGAGGCTTCCAACACTGGAGTTTGTGGGCTGTTGGGTAGAGCTGGGTCATGGTGCTGAGATGAAGACCTCCGTGAGACCTCACTCCGATGAATATTCTCTGGGGTCTGAGGTTCTCTGTTAGTCCAGTGGTTCAGACTCGGAGCTCCCACCTCAGGAGTTTTGGCTCAATCCCCGGCTTGTGAACCAAGATCCAGCAAGCCGTGTGGGGTGGCAAAAAAAAAAGAAAAGAGAACAATAACAAAGTAAAAATAAAATTAGACTAGGAAAGTAACAGATATGTTAGAAAGAATATACAAATAAAAATATAGATGAACCAACAACTGGAAGGCACAACAGTACCACAATAGTAAAAGAGAGGAGGAGGGTAAAGAAAAAAAAGAAAAAAAAAGGGGGGGGGGGAAGGCCTTGGTTGTGGAGGGCGGGGCCTAAGCAAGTGTGAGGTTTGGGTGGTAAGTGGGGCCTATGCTTAGGACCCACAGGGCTGGAAATGGCCGTGGGGGCTGTCAGGTGTGAGGCTTAGGCTCAGTGGTACAGAAGGGGCATAATGTGCCCCCAATCCCTGGTCTCAGAGGGCGGGGAACCTCACCTGGGATCCCAGCAGGCTTCCTGGGCTTGAGTGGGTGGGGAAACGCCTTCCTCTCCTCTCCTGCTCCTCCCAGAGGGCCCCTCCTGCCTGCCTTTCCTGTTGTCCCGTCGGCCTCCTTCCTACGCCCCCAGGACCAATGCGACCTGGAGTGGGGGGGCCTTGGGGGACAGGGGACCAGCCTGGGAGCTCAGCAAGCACCCTGGCCCTGAGTGGGTGGAGCAAACACCTTCCACTCCTCTCCCTCTCCTCCTGGAGGGCCCCCCCGCCTGCCTCTCCTGATCTTTCTGGCCTCCCTCTTATGCCCCCAGGACACACACAGCTTGGAGGGGGCTTTGGAGGGGGTTACTGGCCTGGGAGTTCAGCAGGCTCCTCAGCCCGAGTGGGCCAGACGATCGCCCTCTGCTCCTCTCCCGCTCTTCCTGGAGATTTCCTCCCACCTGCCTCTCCTGATCTCCCTGGCCTCAGGTGCGCTGATCCTGTCTGGCCTCCACTTCTCCTCCCCACTCAGTCCCCCCACATCCTACTGGTTCACTTGGGGGTTCCTCCTGTCTCCTTGGGCATCAGGGTCCCCCACCAGCGGCTGGCAGGTGCCCTAGTTGTGGGGAGACGCTAACTCAGCGTCTTCCCACACCGCCATCTTGACTCTGCCCCAGGCTTTTGAAATCATTCCTTTGATATACACCTTAATGATCTAGGGCCAGTATTCTATTTTTCTCCATCCTGAATCCCCTCAGGGTGCACCATGGCTGGCTGTAGTGGCTGATGGCTTGATGGCTGCAACATCCTTTGTTTATTTTTATGGCAGGTGACATTCTTCCTCCATACCCTGGAAGGAGCTTGTGCACATGTCTGGGGCCCTGGGTTTTGTAGCTGCCACCAGGGGACACAATCTTTCATCACCTGGCTCTGGTGGCCAGAAGGCTTGCACTTCTGGGTCCTACAGGACTTCAATAAACAAAGAAACAGTTCTTAACCAGCTATATCCCCAGGGCTCAGCACAGAGAGAGTAGAAAGAGATCACCATTTCCTGGTTTTTCCCTGAACGTGGTTTATATGCATACTTTATAACTTCTGCCAGAGGGTCTGGTTTCCAATCAGTCTAAATCTATGTGCTGACTGAGATACTCCTCTTTGGGACACTGACAGGTCTTGGTACAGCCTCAACTACTGGGAGCCTCTAAAATAAAATAATCTGCTTGGACAATCACAAAGGTTTGAGAGATAACTGAAAGCTGGGGCTGGGTTGAATGATAAGGTTATTCTCCTGCAGGAAACCACTCTGTCAAGACTGGGACAGGTGGGTGTTTAATCTGATGCATTGAAATCAATACAGAGAGTCAAGAAAAGTGAAGAAACAGAGGAATATGTTCCAAATAAAAGGCCAAGATAACACTCCAGAAACAGACCTTAATGAAATGGAGGTAAGTGATAAAGACCTGATAAAGACTTCAAAATCATGGTCATAAAGATGCTCACCAAAGTCTGGCGAACAATGTGTGAACAAAGTGAGATTTTCTACAAATAGTTAGAAAACATAAGAAAGTACCAAACAGAAATCAGAGAGCTGAAGAAAACAACTGAACGGTAATAGAGCCATTCAACAGCAGACTAGATCAAGTGGGAAGAAAGGATAAGTGAACGTGTAGTCAGGGCAATGGAATTCATCCAACCAGAGAAGCAAGAAGAAACAATGAAAAAAAGTAGAGATAGGAGTCCGGTTCAGGATGGTGACATAGGAGGGTTCTGAACTCACGTCTTCCCTTGGATATGCCAAATCTACAGCTACATATGGAAAAATTTCCTCTGAAAAGAATCCCAAAATCTAGCTGGCTGACTCTGGGTAAATGAGAAAAATCCCACATCGAAGTGGGTAGGAGAAGCTGAGGCACAATTTTGCCATAAACACCAACCTGGTGCCATGACCAACAACTGAGAGGGAACTTACAAACCTGAGCTTCTCCCTGAGGAGAGAAGGGCTTGAACCTCACATCGGGGACCCCAACTTTTAAGACCTGCACCTGGGAGACAAGTCCCCGAAACACCAAGTTTTGAAAGCCAAAGGGGCTTGTGTCCACAAGACCTACAAGGCTATAGGGAACTGAGAAACAGCCCTTAAAGGGCTCACATGGACTCACCCATCTCAGGGCCCAGTGGAGAGGCAGCCGAGTGAAAAGTTCCCAGACATTCTGTGAAAGAGGCTTACTTGTATATCTTAAAGCATCAGCCAGAGGGGCAGGCATCTAATTTAACATGCACATCTAGGAGTGTGTTGAAATACTCTCCAAAGACAGAGGCCTGTGGGTGCCATCTTTGCACTGCCCTCTGCCTTCTCCAGCTGGTACGTGTCTCCTGGAAAGGAGCTTGGACATTCATCTCATGCCCTGGGTTTTGTGGCTGCTGCCCAAGGGACCCTCCAGATCACCTGGGTCTGGTGGTCAGCAGGGATTACAGTCATGGGTTCCCAGGTCTGTAACAGAGAAAGGTTCTTAACTGACTACCACACCCTGGGCACAGCAGAGAGGAAATAGAGATGCCCAGTCTCTCTGTGAAGGGGGCCTGTTAGCTCATCTTCACAGCTGTGGCCCGAGGGGCAGGCCTCTAATTAACACACCTCTATGGACTGCCTGTAATCCTCTCCAAGGTCTCAGAGGGCACTGGACACTACCTTCACCCTTCCCTCTGCCATGCTGCAGAGCACCAGTATCTCTTGGGGGAGCTGGTACCTGTGTCTGGGGCCCTGGATTTTGTGGCTACTGCCCAGAGGAAAACCATTGGTCACCTCCTCTGGTGGCCGGTGGAGCTCGCATCTGTGGGTTCCCTGGGACTGTCACAAACAGAGAGGCTGTTCTCAGCTGGCTACCACACACAGGGCACAGCACAGACATGCCACACCAGCCGCATGCCTCAGGTGCTACTGAACACTGCAGTGGTCTTCCAAAATCCTTGCTCCTTAAGTTATAGGACAGTAAGTGGACTCCTAGCTGGACTTCCCTGCTGCTAGAGGCACTTACCACTTCAAACTCTAGGCCATATGGCCACCGCTCTCCTCACACCACCACGCTGCCACTGGACCACAGTTACCTGCTTGATATGCAAATAAATTCCAGCTGAAATTCCAATACGCAGTGGCTTTAGCTCACTTATCCTAACTGTACTTTCCAACAAGAAGGGGAAGTAATTGTACCCGGACCCCCTGAGGGAGTGGTGTGGATCTCTAAAGGGGGAAAGAGGCAGTCAGTGTTGGTTGGCACCAGCAACATTAGAAAATGACATCGTGGTGACAGGACCACAATACTTGGCCTGACCCCTCTTGGAGGAGGCCACCAGTGAGCTGTGACCCATCTTAAATGGGTGCAGTGACACAAATGCTTGAAGGCCGTCATTCCTGCCCAAACAGTCACATCCTGACCTCTGGGCACTGGCCATTACCTGGCCCTAATTTCAACTCAAATTGACTGATAGTCTTATGCAGTTCAGACCCATCTCTGGTAACACAGCACCAAGCATGAGCTTGTCAGGACCATATAACTACATTTTCTTTAAACCAAGTCTGCACCTATGTCTCCAAACTTTTACTATTTATGGATGGAGACCTCATGCCTTGGAGGAGAACACTGCCCAATCACGTGAGATGTGCCCCCTGAGGGCCCCCCAAGTTCACTGAAATGCTGTAATACCAACAGATCCTACTGACGGTGTGAGCAAACCTGAATCAGAGCAGCCCAAATCTCAACAATCCTGTTAGAGCCCTGAGCCCCACAGCTCCCCTCCTGGGTGCAGCCACCCCCTCCACCTAGGACAACGCTGGCCATGGCTGTGCCCCAGCCTGGATGCTGCAGGACACAGCTGCACCCCGAAAGCAGCCTCTGCCGCCTTCACTGCAGCAGAAGACATGGCAGGTGAGGATGGCGGGCAGACCTGGGACTTGGGTGCCTAACTGAACACTTGTTTATCTAAGTTCCCTGCTGACAGAGTTCACTCTGTGTTTACCCCGAGGCCCACTTGCTCAGCACAAGCCTTGCCTCTCGAGCGTGACACAGTACCATGACCTCCAGGCTGCTCTTTCATGCACCTTTGAGCTGCAGAAGGCCAAGGTCTGTGTCCAGTCTCACACCCTCACGGCGCCCCTGGAACACTTCATCTAGTTGTTGCCCACACCACACCCGTGAGACTGGTCTGCCTTATATGCCCTCCTGGGGGTTAGTAAGTTAATTTCTGTTGGGAGGACCCCCTCCCCGGCTGCAGAGGCTGCCACCACCACAGCCCCCCACACCCTCCAGGACCACAGCCCCAGGGCCACCTCCCTACACCACCCCGGAGGGCCCTTTCCCACCATCACCACTCAGGGCTCCACAGTCCTCCCATTCAAACCCTCTAATAGAATAGTCTTCATAGTTTATACAATGGGCAGTAACCAGAGCTCATTTTCAGGGCCACTGTAATTGCTATTTCTTTTCCCGAGTTAGTGGGCCACCTGGCTGATTTATTGACCCTGCTCCTCTTTGCCCATCAGAAGGTGCCCCACATGTTCTTATCACTTGGCGGCTGCTCTCTGTGGTGCCCAACTGCTCCCACACAGGACACTTTGCAACACAGTATGTGGCACCTGGCAAGACCCCTTATGTTCCCTCTACAATCCTCTGTATCCGCCCGGCACCAACACCTCCTGGGGGAGTGTCACCCACACCTCATCCCAAGGAGCGCAAGCCCCATCATCCTGGGGCCTTCAAGTCCAGCCACCCCGGGGGAACTCCAACTTACTTGGGCTTCCCCTATCAAGCAGTTGGTGTCCCCTGTGGGTCGGGACCTGGGGCTGCCACACATGTGTGGTTCTCCACGTGCACTTCTCCCCTTGACCTCCAATGCCTCTGCCTCCATGCCGGCCCTCCGGGAGTCCTGTCTGTTCACACCAGTGCACTTTAGTCTCCCTGGGATGACCCTCACAAATCACTGAACGGGACCCCCAGTCCATCTCTCTTTCTGGCCCCTCATGTCAAAGTGTGTAGTGTTCATCCCCATTTTGTTGGGAGTAGGTCTGCTACGGGCCCTCACGAGATGGGCTAGTTGCTGCTGCATGGGCCAACCCCTACCTGTGAGCTGCCCTGGCCCAGCGCACTGGACTGGGACACTGAAGCCCAACCTTAATGAACAGCATGATTCTGGTTTTTTCTTTTTTTGCTAAGACATAAATCATTTATTGACAAAGGGACCATTTGTTATTTTTAAATAATTATGTTTCTTTAAGCAAAGTGACAAATTCCATCTTCCCCAATTTACTTATTGAGCCTTACAGGCAATGTAAGTCCCAAGTTGTGTGTGTGTGTGTGTGTGTGTGTGTGAGAGAGAGAGAGAGAGAGAGAGAGAGAGAGAGAGAGAGAGAGAGAGGACCATAAGGAGATTCTTTTATCTTAAGAACCCGCGATGAAACTTTTATCTTGAGAACCCACGATCCCTAAGGGCAGACTGAAAAATGGGTGTGGTGCCCACATCTCCTTCAGTTGTCTTGCAGAGAAGATATTCTCTACATGCTGCAAATTTTTTCAACATAATATACACAAGGAACAACTGAACAGTGAACACTGATGTTAAACTACAGATTTTAACCTTTGGACACAAGTATGAAATCCTTCACTTCAAACTTGCAAAACCCACACAACAGAATGTGTGTGATCCTGATGCAAATTTAGACACTAGAGATGCAAAATGTGTGTTCCACAAGCAAACCATGCTTTACCATTGATTCTCTCACCAGCATGATAATAACGTGTAGTAACAGCATGATTCTTTAGCACAGAAAGTTTTGGATAATGGTTTAGCTCTAGTTTACTGACTGGCCCAGTAAGGTGTATGTGCTGTAAAGGGCACTGCCTGCTGCTCCTATATTGATAATTCTGGACAAATTCAGACAAACCTACTACAGATGGACCAACAGGTAAAAGTATTCCATAATCTCACCTGTTTTTAATCAAATATCTACCTTCGCTTACAAACGGCTTTGACTGACTTCTTGGCTGGACCCCGACAAATGGGAGGGATGGTTATGGACAAGACTTTAGACTATCATTTGTCTACTGATATTGCTGACTAGCATTTTGGTTTTTCTCTAATGTTTCATGCAGTGGGTGCCAAAACCTGGCCAGTGGCTTTTAATATCTCCACCATCCAGACAGTGCCCATGATTTTTCCTAAAGACTAAAGCCCAGGCATCATGGGGTCAATTGTGATGAGAACACAGATATTCTGAGCTGCCTAGGCATTTTGCAATGTGAAAGCCCTGCTCACACCCAGAGTCTGGACATTTAGATAAAGACCAGCACTTAGGATTCCTGCCACAAGTTCCTGCTTTGCTTTTCCTGAGGCACATTTAAAAATAACCACTTAGAATTGAGCCCACAAAAAGTTAGTGTCTGCTGCGCCAACCACGCCATAAGGTGCTGCTCCCCTGCTCTCCAGCTCTCACTTGCTCATGACCTGGAAAGGACAGTCCTTCCTCCAGCTCACTGTACCCCCTTCCCCCATCTCTGGGATCTGTAAGTAACAAATTTATTCCTTTGTATGAGTGTATTGGAACTGTGCCTTCAATCAAAATGGTGCTGGGGTTTTCACATTCCCAAGGTGGGAGCCTGGATGCTGAGGGAGCTCCCTTCTGACCCCATGTGACTAGTTTGTGCCTCCTTATTCATCAGGTCAAATCTGCATAATTTTAATTTGACACACTAGCCATAGGGCCCCAACACAATCCAAACACTAACTACTCCAAAAAATCTATGCATCCCCTTGTTCATTGATTGAAGCGTTATTCACCATAGCCAAGACATGGAAGCAACCTAAGTGTCCATCGATGATGGATGAATGGATAAGGAAAACATGGAATATATATATATATATACAATGGAATATTATTCAGCCATAAAAAGGAAATATTGCCATTTGTGACAACATGAACAGACTTTGAGGGCATTATGCTAAGTGAAATATTCAGACAAAGACAAATACCATATGATATCACTTATATGAGGACTCTCAAAAAAACCCCTGAACTTCATAGATAGAACAGACTGGTGTTTGCCAGAGGCAGGGGGTGGGTGGTGGGCAAAATGGGTGAAAGTGGTCAAAAGGTATAAACTTCCAGTTATGAAATAAATAAGTCATCAGGATGTAATGTACAGTATGCTGACTATAGTTAACAATAATCTTGTATGTTTTTGAAAATTGCTAAGGGAGTAGATCTTAAATGGTCTCATCATAAGAAAAGAATTGTAACTTGAGTGGTGATGGATATAAACTAGACTCATTGTGGTGAGCATTTTGCAATATACAAATACCAAATCATTATGTTGTACAACTGAAACTAACACAATGTTATATGTCAATTATATCTTAATAAAGATATGGATAATAGATATTGTATAAAGTATCTTCTTAACATAGCATATGTGAAATTTTAAGTTATATTATTAATAACATTATTATTGCTAAGCATATTGAAATTAAGGTGTTGACCAATATTGTGAAATATCGAAAGGTATTAAGCAAAGCAATTATTGTCCAAGGATAATAGTGCTAAATTTCTAGAAAAACAAAATTTATTAATGCTTCAGTTTCAGTTTCCTTGTAAATAAAGTATAGATTTGATGCACTTTAAAAAAAAAAAAAAAGGGGACTTCCCTGGTGGCACAGTGGTTAAGAATCTGCCTGCCAATGCAGGGGACACAGGTTTGATCCCTGGTCCGGGAAACTCCCACATGCCACAGAGCAACTAAGCCCATGCACCACAACTACTGGGCCTGCGCACCACAACTACTGAAGCCCGCATGCCTAGAGCCTGTGCTCTGCAACAAGAGAAGCCACTGCAATGAGAAGCCCGTGCACCACAACGAAGAGTTAGCTCCCACTCACTGCAACTAGAGAAAGCCTGCATGCAGCAATGAAGACCCAATGCAGCCAAAAACAAAAAATAAATAAAATTAAAATTTTTTTTTAAATTTAAAAAAATAAAAAAAAAGAAAGAGTTGAGATAGCTTAAGGGATCTATGGGACATCATCAAAAGAGACCAGTATATGCATCACTGGGTTCCCAGAAGGAAAAGAGAGAGAGAAAGGAACAGAAAATCATCAAATCACAAAGGAAGAGAGCAAGAGAAGAAAGGAACAGAAGAACTACAAAACAGCCAGAAAACAATTTTTTTAATGGCAATAAGTCCATATCTACTAATAATTCTTTTAAATGTAAATGGACTATATTCTCCAATTAAAGGATAGAGTGGCTAAATGGATTAAAAAAAAAAAAAAAAAGACCAGACTATATGCTGCCTACAAGAGATTCACTTCAGATGTAAGGATACACACAGACTGAAAGTTAAGGGATGGAAAAAGATATCCCATGCAAATGGAAACCAAAGGAAACCTGGGGCAGGGTTACTTATATCCGACAAAGTAGAACTTAAGACAAAGACTGTAATAAGAGACAAAAGAAGGTCATTACATAATGGTAAAGGGGTCAATCTAACAAGAGTATATAATATTTGTAAATATTTATGCACCAAACATAGGGTCACCTCAATATATAAAGCAAGTATTAACAGACTTCAATGTCCCACTTTTATTATACTTAAATAACATATTAGACCAAATAGACTTAACTGACATGTATAGAACATTTCATCCACAGCTGCAGAATACACACTCATCTAAAGCTCACGTGAAACATTTTCCTAAAAAGATGGTATGTTAGGCCATAAAATTAGTCTTAATTAATTTAAGAAGGTTGAAATCATATCAGGCATCTTTTCTGATCACAATGGCATGAAACTAGAAGTCAATTACAGGAAGAAAACTAGAAAATTCACAAATATGTGTAGATTGAACAACATGCTCCTGGACAATACATGGGAAATCAAAAAGAAATTAAAAATATCTTGAGACCAATGAAAATGGAAATACAACATAACAAAATTCATGGAATGCAGCAAAAGCAATTAGAGAGTTCATAATTATAAATGCACACATTTAGAAACAAAAAAGCATAAGTAAACAGCCTAACTTTACATCTCAAGGAACTAGAAAAAAGACACACTAAGCTCAAAATTAAGAAGGAAGGAAATAACAAAGGTTACAGCAGAAATAAATGAAATAGACACTAAAATAACAATAGAAAAATAAATCAATGAAACTAGTAGCTGGTTTTTGAAAAGATAAACAAAATTGACAAACTTTAAGCTAGACTTATCAAGAAGAAAGAGAGAGAACTCAGATGAATAAAATTAGAAATGAAAGAGGAGACAATACAACTGATACCATAGAAATACAAAGGATTATGATAGACCACTATATGCAATTTTATGTCCACAAACGACCCACCTAAAAGAAATAAAGTCCTAGAAACATACAACCTACCAAGACTGAATCACAAAGAAATAGAAAATCTGAACAGACTAATAACCAGTAAGGAGATTAAATCAGTTATCAAAAATGTCACAACAAACAAAAAAGTCTGGAACCAGATGGTTTCACTGGTGAATTCCACTAAACATTTAAAGAAGAACTAATATCAACTCCTTTCAAACTCTTCCAAAAAGTAGAATAGGAGAGAACTGTTCCAAAATCATTTTATGAAGCCTGCATACCCTGATACCAAAATCAGACAAGGACACTACAAGAAAATAAAACTACAGGCCAATATCTCTGATGAACACAGATGCAAAAACCCTTAACAAAACAGCAAACCATATTCAACAATACATTAAAAAGGATTATACACCATGGTCAAGTGGGATTTATCCCTGGGATACAAGGATGGTTAAACATACACAAATCACTCAATGGGATACAACATTAACAAAATTAATAATAGAAATCAAATAGATGCTTAAAAAGCATTTAACAAAATTCAACAGTCATTCATGATAATAAAAGCTGTCAATAAACTGGGTATAGAGAGACTGTACCTCAACATAATAAAGGCCAAATAAGACAAGTCCACATCTAACATTATATTCAATGATGAAAGGCTGAAAGCATTTCCTCTAATATCAGGAACAAGATAAGGATGCCCACTCTCACCACACCTACTTAAAATAAAACTGGAAGTCCTAGAAAGAGCAATCGGGCAAGAAAAAGAAATAAAATACATAGAAATTAGAAAGCAAGTAATAAAACAGTCTCTCTTCACAGACGACTTCATATTATATATATAAAATCCAAAAGACTCACCAAAAACTGTCAGAACTAATAAATAAATTCAGTAAACTTTCAGGATACAAAATAAATATACAAACATTGTCATATTTCTATACACTAATAATAACGAACTATCAGAAATAGGAATTTTAAAAAAGATCCCATTTACAATGGCATTAAAAGGAATAAAATAACTAGGAATAAATTTAACCAAGGAAATTAAAGACCTATACACTGAAAACTGTAAGACACTAATGAAAGAAATTGAAGAAGACTCAAATAAATGGAAAGGTATTCTGTGCTCATGAATTGGAAGAATTAATGTTGTTAAAATGTCCATACTACCCAAAGTGATCTACAAATTCAATGCAATACTTATCAAAATCCCAATGGCATTTTTCACAGTAGTAAAACAATTCTAAAAGTCGTATGGAACAACAAAAGATTCAAATAATCAAAACAATCTTGAGAAAGAAGAACAATTGTGGATGCATCACACTTTTTGTTTTCAACATATATTACAAAGCTATAATAATCAAAACAGCATGGTATTGACATTAAAAACAGAGACACAGATCAATGGAACAGTATACAGAGCAGAAATAAACCCACTCATATATGATCATTTAATTTATGACAAAGTAGTGAAGAATATATAGAATAGAAAGCCCAGAAATTAACCCATGCATATGTGGTCAATTAATTTATGAGAAAGGAGCCAAGGACACACAATGGGAAAAGGATAGTCTCTGCAATAAATGGTGTTGCCCAAACTGGATAGGCACATGCAAAAGAATGAAACTAGACCCTATCTTACACCATACACCAAAATCAACTCAAAATGTTTTTAAGACTTGAAAAAAGACCAGAAACCATAAAACTCCTAGAAGAAAAATAGGCATAAACTCCTTGACATAGGTGTTGGCAATGATCTTTTTGGATTTGACACACTAAGCAAAAAGTGACAAAAGCAAAAATAAATAAGTGGGTCTACATCAAACAAAAAGCTTCTGCACAGCAAAGGAAACCATCAACAAACTGAAAAGGGAGCTTATGGAAAAGGAGAAAATATTTGCAAATCAAGTATCTGATAAGGGGTTAATATCCAAAAATATTAGTAACTCCTACAACTCAATAGCAAAAAACAAAACTGTCTGATTAAAAAATGGGCGGGGGGTGATACCAACATCAGGGTTGTGATGTCTCTCCTTTTTGTCCCCCTTTTAACAACAAAACATTGGCATCCATCCCAAAGTAAATGTACCTTTGTGAAAGTTGCAGGATCTAACACCATACTCCAAGGGGCCTAGGAGGAGAGGAGTTTCACCCACAGAACCAGTAGAAGCTGGTGAGCTGGCCCCACCCCTCCTGGACATGGTTGAGGAAAACCTGGAGAGTGCTGACCTGGACAGACAGCTATGAACAAGAGAGGCTTTGTAGAAGTCCAGCCTTCCTGAGGAGATATTCTAGCGCTCTGTTGGAGCAAACAAAAAAATATGAGTGTGGCTGTACTGGAGAGAGTAAGAGGAATTTTGCCAGTGCTGCCTCTTTCTCAAGGTGACACAGAGCAGGGCTAAACCAGCTAGTGGTGGTGATCTCTCTTGTGGGGAAAAGGAGAGCAGTGCGTGTGTGTCCAGCTACCCCAGCTGTGTGTGAAGCAACTGAAGAAACCTGTTCCTCTCCAGCAGCACCCATAATATTATGGCAGGACCTCCATGACTAGGGTAGGGAAGGGATAGGAAAAGAGGCAGATAAGAATATCAAAGAGCATTAAAAAGGGATGGTTCCTACTGTCTGTGTTCAGGACTCCTGCAGGAAGCCCTACCATGAACCACTGGAAGATCTCCACCCAAAGATCTCCCTGCATGGCCTGTGGGTATTCCCAACACCCTGAGTGCTGAACCCACACCTCCCCCTGCTCTGTGGCCAGCTCCTTGTTCATGCTTCTGAGTGCAGCAATGAGAGTGAGCTCCAGTAAATAGGGAATGTGACCAGAATATCAGGCCAGGTTCTGCGGGCAAGGCAGAAATCACAAATCAGAGCTGTAGTACCAGCTTCTGGAAAACAAAGAGAGGTTTCAAGTAGCCAACCTGGTGAGTTGTAAACATTAAAAAGACATAAAAACATAAGAATTTTGTCACAAGAGGGAATAAGAAGTGTGGAGCAGGCATATCCATACTAGGTTGGAGAAAATCCCAGATATAAGCAAGACCAAAGAAAAATATCTCCCCCCGAAGACAATCAGTAAAGACTTGAAGAAATGTCTGCTAATTCAAATTGTGAAAACAACAATGGAAAACTCCAAGGAACATGAAGGATCAAGGAAACATGTGCTAACCAAAACATGATAATAATCCTCTAGTAACCAGACTCAAGGACATGGAATTTTGTGATCTAGTTGAAGAATTAAAAATGAGCTACAAGAAAACACAGAAAGGCAATTAAATAAAATCATGAAAACAATACACAAACCAAATGAAAAGTTTAACAAAGAGATAGAAATCATGGAAAAGAATCAAACAGAAATTCTAGAGCTAAAGAATTCAATGAATGAAATAAAAAATGCAATAGAGAACATCTACAGCAGAACAGACCAAACGGAAGATAGAATCACTGAGTATAGGTACTTTGAAATAACTCAGTCAAAGGAGAGCAACAACAAAAAAAAGAATGAAAAAATAGCAAAGAAAGCCTACATGATCTATGGGAAACTGTCAAACATACAAATATTAGAATAATTGCAGTACCAGAGGAGAAGAGAGGCAAAGGGGGCAGAAAGTTTACTTAAAGAAATACCGATAATAGCTGAAAATTTCCCAAACCTGGGGGTTGACTTGGACATCCAAGTTTTATATAGCTAATAGATCACTCCTTTATCTCCATGTAAAACAAACTTCTTCAAGACACAGTATAATAAAACTTCAAAAATCAAAGACAAAGAGAGAATCCTAAAAGCAGCAAGGGAGAAAATGATTGGAACCTCCACTAGGCAATCAGTGGAATTCTCAGCAGAAATTGTACAGGCCAGGATAGTGTAAATGATATATTCAAAGTGTTGAAAGAAAGTCCCAGCCATGAATATTCAATAAAGTTATTTTTCAGATATGAAGGAGAAACAGAGGCTTTCCCAGACAAATAAAAGTAGAGATAGTTCACATCACTATACTTGCCTTGAAAGAAATGTGAAAGGCTTCACCGCAGAGCTGCTGGTGAGGCTCCCCAGTGGGATGAGACACCTGACAGACTACACAGTGGGGGCTACACTGTCCACCCTCAGGGTTGTACACCAGGAGAGAAGACAAGATGGTGAAGTAGAAGACCTTGAGCTCACCTCCTCCCATGAGAACACCAAAATCAAAACTAACTGCTGAACAACCATCAGTAAAAAAGACTGGAACCTACCAGAAAAGATTCTACATCCAAAGACAAATAAGAAATCACAATGAGATGGTAGGAGGGATGCACTCGTGATCTAATGAAATCCCATACCCGTGGTTGGACAACCCACAAACTGGAGAATAATTATAACACAGAAGTTCTCCTATGGGAATCAGAGTTCTGAGCCCCACATCAGGCTTTCTCAGCCTAGGGGTCTGGAATCGGGGGGAGAAGCCCCCAGAGCATTTGGCTTTGAAGGCAAGCAGATCTTGATTGTAGGAGTTCCACAGGACTGGGAGAAACAGAGACTCCAACCTTGGAGGACACACACAGGTCTTGTGCACACTGGGACCCAGGGCAAAAGAAGTGATGTCATAGGATCCTGGGCCAGACCTACCTGCTGGCCTTGGAGGATCACTTAGGGACCTCTAGACACATCCATCGAAGTGACCCTGCCCACCAGAGGGCCAAGACCAAAATCCACCCACCAGTGGGCAGGCACTGGCCCCTCCTACCAGGAAGCTTACACAAGCCTCTAGAACAGCCTCACCCACCAGGGAGCAGACACCAGAGGCAAGAAATATACAGTCCCACAGCTTGCGCAACTGAGTCTGCAAACACAGGTCAGAAGCTACCCTGGGACCAGCTGGTCCCTGGCCCTTCAGTGATGAGAGGGGAGTGTACTGCTGGGACACATAAGACACCCCCTACACAGGGCCACTTCTCCAAGACCAAGAAACAGAACTAACCTTCCACATACATAAAAATACAAATAGAAGTCTAGACAAAATGAGACCATAGAGGAATATGTTCTAGATGAAAGAACAAGATAAACCCCCAGAAGAACAAATAAGTGACATGGAGATAGGCAATCTACTCAAGAAAGAGTTCAGAGTAATGATTGTAAAGATGACCCAAGAACTTGGGAAAAGAATGGATGCACAGAGTGAGAAGTTACAAGACGTTTTTAACAAAGAATTAGCAAAAATAAAGAACAACCAAACAGAGTTGAACAACAAAATAACTGAAATGAAAAGTACACTAGAAGGAATCATTACCAGAATAAATGAGGCAGAAGAACAGATAAGTGAGCTGGAAGACAGAGTGGTGGAAATCACAGCCATGGAATAGAATAACGAAAAAAGAATGAAAAGAAACTAGGACAGTTAAAGAAACCTCTGGGACAACATTAAATGCAACAACATTCACATTATAGGGGTCCTAGAAGGAGAACAGAGAGAAAAAGAGCCTGAGAAGATATTTGAAGACATAAAAGCTGAAAAGTTCCCTAACATGGGAAAGGAAGCAGTCACCCAAGTCCAGGAAGCACAGAGAATACCATACAGGATCAACCCAAGGAGGAACACATAGACATACATAGTAATCAAATTCACAGAAATTAAAGAGAAAATATTAAAAACAACAAGGGAAAAGCAACAAATAACATATAAGGGGACTTCTATAAGCTTATCAGCTGACTTTTTAGCAGAAATTCTGCAGGCCAGAAGGGAGTGGCACAGTACACTTAAAGTGATGAAAGGGGAAAACCTACAACCAAGAATACTCTACCCAGAAAGGCTCTCATTTAGATTCAATGGAGAAATCAAAAGCTTTACAGACAAGCAAAAGCTCAAAGAATTCAGGACTGCCAAATCAGCTTATGACAAATGCTAAAGGAACTACTCTAGGCAGAAAAGAAAAGGTCACAACTAGAAACAAGATAATTACGAATGGGAAAGCTCATCAGTAAAGGCAAACATACTCTAAGGTAGGAAACCATCCACACACAAATATGATATCAAAACCAGCAATCAAAAAAACAAAACAAAACAAAACAAAACAAACCCCCAGCAATCATGAGAAGAGGAGAGTACAAACGCAGGATATTGAAAATGCATTTGAAATTAAGAGACCAGCAATTTAAAACAATCTTGTAAATATATACACTGCTATACCAAAACCACGTGGTAACTGCAAACCAAAAATCTATAATAGATAAACACACCCAAGCAAAAAAAGGAATCCAAACATAACACTAAAGATAGTCATCAAATCACAAGAGATGACAACAAAAGAGGAAGGGAAGAAAAAAGACCTACAAAAACAAACCCAAAACAGTTAACAAAATGGCTATAAGAACATACATATTGGTAATTACCTTAAATGTAAATGGATTAACAGCTCCAAACAAAAGACATAGACTGGCTGAATGGGTACAAAAACAAGACCCATATATGTGCTGTCTACAAGAGACCCATTTCAGACCTAAGGACACATACAGGCTGAAAGTGAGGGGATGGAAAAAGATATTCCATGCAAATGGAAATCAAAAGAAAGCTGCAGTAGCAATACTCATATCAGACAAAATAGACTTAAGACTGTTACAAGAGACAAAGAAGGACACTACATAATGATCAAGGGGTCAATCCAAGAAGAAGAAAGATATAACAATTGTAAATATATATGCACCCAACATAGGAGCTCCTCAACATATAAGGCAATGTTAACACACATAAAAGGAGAAATTGAGAGTAACACAATAATAGTGTGTTATTATTAACACCTCAGTTACATCAATGGACAAATCATCCAGAAAGAAGATCAATAAGGAAACACTGGCCATAAATGGCACATTAGACAGATAGGCTTAATCGGTGTTTATAGAGCATTCCATCTGAAAGCAGCAGAATACACATTCTTTTCAAGTGCACATGGAACATTCTCCAGGATAGATCACATTCTGGGCCACAAAGCAAGCCTTGGTAAATTTATGAAAACTGAAATTGTATCAAGCATGTTTTCTGACCATGCTATGAGACTAGAAATCAACTCCAAAGTTCTTCCCTGGTGGCTCAGTGGTTAAGAATCCACCTGCCAATGAAGGGGACATGGGTTTGAGCCCTGGTCTGGGAAGATCCCACATGTCGCGGAGTAACTAGGCCCATGTGCCACAACTACTGAATCCCGAGCACCTAGAGCCTGTGCTCTGCAACAACAGAAGCCACCGCAATCAGAAGTTTGCGCACTGCAATGAAGAGTAGCCCCTGCTCACCGGAACTAGAGAAAGCCCGTGCAGAGCAACGAAAACCCAATGCAGCCAAAATTTAAAAAAATATATAAATAAATCTATTTAAAAAAGAGAAATCAACTACAAGAAAGAAACTGCGAAAAACATAACCATGGAGACTAAACAATATGCTACTAAACAACCAGTGGATAACTGAACTACTCAGAGGAAATTGAAAAAAATGAAAAAAATGAAAACGAAAACATGATGATCCAAAAACCTATGGGACGCAACACAAGCAGTTCTATGAAGGAAGCTTATAGCGATACAAGCTTACCTCAGGAAACAAGAAAAATCTCAAATAAATAACTTAATGTTACACATAAAGCAACTAGAGAAAGAAGAACAAACAAAACCCAAAGTTAGTAGAAGGAAAGAAATCATAAATATCAAAGCAGATGTAAACAAAATAGAGACTAAAAAATAATAGAAAAGATCAATGAAACTAAAATCCAGTTCTTTGAAAAGATAAACAAAATTGATAGGCCTTTAGCCAGACTCATCAAAAAAAAAGGGAGAGGACCCAAATCAATAAAATTAGAAATAAAAAGGGGAAGTTACAAATGACACCACAGAAATACAGAGAATCATAAGAGACTACTACAAGCAACTATACATGAATAATATGGACAACCTAGAAGAAATGGACATATTCTTAGGAAAGTACAACCTTCGAAGACTGAACCAGGAAGAAATAGAAAATTTGAACAGACCAATTACAATTACTGAAATTGAATCCGTGATTTAAAAACTCCCAACAAACAAAAGTCCAGGACCAGATGGCTTTACAGGCAAATTCTATCAAACATTTAGAAAAGAGTTAACACCTACCTTTCTGAAACTATTCCAGAAACTTCCATACGAAGGAACACTTCCAAACTCATTCTATGAGGCCACCATCATCCTAATACCAAAACCAAAGATACCACAAAAAAGAAAATTACAGACCAACATCACTGATGAACATAGATTCAAAAATCCTCAACAAAATCCTAGCAAACCGTATCCAACAGCATATTAAAAGGATCATACACCATGATCAAGTGGGATTTATCTCAGGGATGCAATGATTTTTTTAATATCCACAAATCAGTGTGATAAACCACATTAACAAATCGAATAATAAAAACCATATGATCATCTCAATAGATGCAGAAAAAGCTTGTGATTCAATTCAAAATTCATTTGTGATAAACACTTTCCAGAAAGTGGGCATAGAGGGAAACTACCACAACATTAAAGGCCATATATGACAATCCCACAGCTAACATCATACTCAGCAGTGAAAAGCTGAAAGCATTTCCTCTAAGATCAGGAACAAGACGAGGATGTCTACTCTTGCCACTTTTATTCAACATAGTTTTGGAAGTCCTAGCCACAACAATCAGAGAAGAAAAAGAAATAAAAGGAATCCAACTTGGAAAAGAAGAAGACCGTCACTGTTTGCACATGACATGATACTATACATAGAAAATCCTAAAGACTCTACCAGAAAACTACTAGAGCTCATCAATGAATTTGGTAAAGTTGCAGGATACAAAATTAATACACAGAAAGCTGTTGCATCTCTATGCTCTAACAATGAAAGATCAGAAGAGAAATTAATGAAACAATCCCATTTACCATTGCATCAACGAGAATAAAACACCTAGGAATAAAACTAAGGAGCCAAAAGAGCTGTACTCTGAAAACTATAAAACACTGATGAAAGGAATTGAAGATGACACAAACAAATGGAAAGACATATCGTATTCTTGGATTGGAAGAATCAGTATTGTCAAAAAGACTGTACTACCCAAGGCAACCTACAGAATCAATGCAATCCCTAACAAATTACCAGTAACATTTTTCACAGAACTAGAACAAATATTTAAAAATTTTTATGGAAACACAAAAGACCCCAAATAGCCACAGCAATCTTGAGAAAGAAAAACAGAGCTGGAGGAATCAGGCTTCCCAACCTCAGACTATACCACAAAGCTACACTGATCAAAACAGTATGGTACTGGCACCAAAACAGAAATATACATCAACAGACCAGAACAGAAAGCCCAGAAATAAACCCATGCACATGCAGTCAATTAATCTACAACAAAGGAGGCAAAAATATCCAATGGAGAAAAGACAGTCTCTTCAATAAGTGGTGTTGGGAAAACTGGACAGTTACATGTAAAAGAATGAAATTGGAACATTCTCTAACTCCATAGAGAAAAATAAACTCAAAATGGATTAGAGACCTAAATGTAAGACAGGATACTGTAAAACTCCTAGAGGAAAACATAGGCAGAACGCTCTTTGACATAAACTGCAGCAATATCTTTTTGGATCTGTCTCCTGGAGTAATGGAAATAAAAACAGAAGTAAACAAATGGGACCTAATTAAACTTAAAACCTTTTGCACAGCAAAAGAAGCCATAAGCAAAACAAAAAGACCACGTATAGAATGGAGGAAAATATTGGCAAACAATGCAACTGACAAGGGATTAACCTCCAAAATATACAAAGAGTTCATACAGCTCTGTATCAAAAAACAAACAACCCAGTCAAAATGGGGAGAAGATCTAAAAAGACATTTCTCCAAAGAAGATATACAGATTGCCAACAAACACATGAAAGGATGCTCAACATCATTAATCATTAGAGAAATGCAAATCAAAACTACAATGAGGTATCACCTCACACTGGTCAGAATCCATCATCTAAAAATCTACAAACAATAAATGCTGGAGAGGGTGTGGAGACAAGAGAACCCTCCTATAGTGTCGATGGGAGTGTAAATTGGTACAGCCAGTATGGAGAACAGTATGAAGGTTCATTTAAAAACTAAAAATAGGGGCTTCCCTGGTGGCACAGTGGTTGAGAATCTGCCTGCTAATGCAGGGGACACAGGTTTGAGCCCTGGTCTGGGAAGATCCCACATGCCACAGAGCGGCTGGGCCCGTGAGCCACAATTACTGAACCTGCGCGTCTGGAGCCTGTGTTCCGCAACAAGAGAGGTCGCGATAGTGAGAGGCCCACGCATCGCGATGAAGAGTGGCCTCTGCTTGCCACAACTAGAGAAAGCCCTCGCACAGAAATGAAGACCCAACACAGCCATAAATAAATTAATTAATTAAAAAAAAAAAGGTGGGACTCCTGATATTCATCCCACTTAAAAAAAAAAAAAAACTAAAAATAGAGCTACCATATGATCCTGCAATCCCTCTCCTGGGCATATATCTGGAGAAAAACATAATTTGAAAAGATATATGCACCCTGATGTTCACAGCAGCACTAGTTACAACAGCCAAGCCATGGAAGCAACGTAAGTGTCCATCAACAGGTGAAGGGATAAAGAAGATGTGGTATATATATACAATGGTGTATTAAGCAGCCAATAAAAGGAATGAAAAAATGCCATTTGCAGGAGCATGGATGGACCTAGAGATTATCATGCTAAGCGAAGTAAGTCAGAAAGAGAAAGACAAATACCATTTAACATCACTTATATGTGGAATCTAAAATACAACACACAAACACACACAAGAAAAATAAAAATTAAAAAAATGCAAAACAACTGTACATATCTACAAAACAGAAACAGACTCAAAGACATAGAGAGCAGTCTTGTGGTTGCCAAGGGGGAGGGGGTTGGGAGATGGATGGACTGGGAGTTTGGGAAGAGCAGATGCAAACTATTATATATAGGATGGATAAACAACAAGGTCTTATTTTATAGCACAGGGAACTATACTCAATATCCTGTGCTAAACATGTGGTAACGTATATATTATATATAAATATATATAATACAATATATGTAATATATAGTATATAATATGATTTATATAATATATAATAGACAATATGTAATATATAATTTTTATCATATTATATATGATATATATATCACATAATGTATATGATATAATGTATATTATATATTATATTAAACATATCACATATAATTACATGTATGATATATAATATGTAATATATATAAAATATTAATTATATTATATATAGTAAATATATAAAACATATAATATGTATTCATTATACATACATATATACATAAATACATATATACATAATACATACATACATATAAATACATATAATATGTATTAATTATATGTATAAAACATACATGTTATGTTTTATATAATATATTATATAAAATACATATAATATATAATATATTATATATAAATTTTATATAATATATAATATATATTGTATATAATATATAAATATATAATACACAAATATCTATTATATTTAAATATATTATGTATATTATATTTACATATAAATATGTATAATATATATTATATATAAACATATAGAATATAAATATATATTATATACTATATATAATATAGTATATATTTAATATATAATTTAAATATATACTATATTTTACATATTTAATATATATTTATATACATTAATATATAATATATCTATATATTATGTTAATATATAATATATATAAATATATAAATTATACATTTATAAGTATAATATATTATATAATATATACATAATATATCATATAAATATATGATATAAATTATACATATAATAATATATATTATATTTAATACATATTATATAATATACTAATAAATACTATGTAATTATATAATAAATAGTATATAACTATATATTATATAATATGCATTATATATTATTATATTATAATAATGTATAAAATAATGAATCTTTATAAATATAAAAATATATAAAAATATATAATTTATATTATTAAAAATATATAATATATAAGAAATATACTAATAAATAATATATAATATATACAAGGTAAATAATATATAATAATGAATATATTGTATATAATATAATACTAAATAATAAATATATAATATATAATATATTATATTCACTGTATTATATTTTATATATTATATTATGTTTTTATAATAAATAATATAAAATATATTATGTAATAAAATAGATACAATATATTATTATGTATATAATATATTTATATATTATATATGTATAACTGAATCACTTTGTTGTATGCAGAAATTAACACAACAATGTAAATCAACTATACTTCAATAAGATTAAAAAAACAAAACGTATGGTTTACAAAGGGGAGGTGGGGAATGATAAATTGGGAGTTTGGGAATAAAATATACCTACTACTATATATAAAATAGATCACTAATAGGGACCTACTGTGCAGCACAGAGAACTATACTGAATATCTACTAATAACCTATAATGGAAGAGAATGTAAAAAAAGAATATATATATTTATAGATATATATATATATGTATAACTGAATTAATTTGCTGTTGAGCTGAAAATAACACCATATTGTAAATGAACCATACTTCAGTAAAAATTTTTAAAAAATAAATGAGGAAAGGACTTCTTCAAGCTGAAATAAAAAGACTCTAATTAGTAACATGAAAATGTTAGAAAATATACATAACACTGGTAAAGGTAAACACACAGGCAGATTTTGAAAACCCTAATTCTGTAATAGTGTTAATCACTTAACTGTAGTATAAGGGTAAAGAGTACTAAAAATAACTATAGCTGGTGTAATTTGTTAATGAATACAAAATACAAAAAGCAGTAAATTGTGACATCAAAAACACAAAAGGGGGAGTAAATGGGTAGAATTTTTGTATATAATCAAAAATTATAAAAGTATAATAAAATATTTTTGTATATCATCTAACAGTGGACTGTGTTATGTATATTTTATGTAAGCTTTATGGTAAACACAAAGCAAAAACCATAGTAGATTCACAAAAGATAAAGAAAAGTTTTCACAGCGTACCACCACAGAAAATCACCAATTCACAAAGCTAAGCAGAAACAGTGGAAAAAAGAAAGTGGAAATACAAAACATCCAGAAAGCAAATAATATGATGGCAGTAATAAGTCCTTTACATATCAATAATTACTCTAAATGTAAGTGGATTGAATTCAGAAGTCAAAAGGCACAGACTTTCAGGATGGGTTAAAAAAACAAGATCCAATTATATGCTCTCTACAAGAGACTCACTTTCAGGACACATGTAATTTCAGAGCTAAGGGATAGAAACAGATATTCCATGAAAAGTGGAAACCAAAAGAAAGTTTGGGTAGCTACTTATATCATAAAATAGAGTTTAAACTAAAAATGGTGGCAAGAGACAAAGAAGGTCATTATATAATGATAAAGGGGTCAATTCAACAAGAAAAAACAACTTTGAATATATATGCACTCCATATCAGAGCACGTAAATATATTAAGCAAATCCTAGCAGATCTTTAGGAGAAATAGACAAAAATACAATAATAGTAGGACTTAAACACCCCACTTTCAGCAATGGATATATCATTCAGACAAGAAATCATCAAGGAAATGTTAGCCTGGAGCTGTGCATTATACCAGATGGTCCTAACAAACATTTATAAAACATTATATCCAGCAGCAGCAGAATATACATTTCTCTCAAGTACACAGACTGTTCTCTAGACTGGATCATGTAACAGGCCATAAAACGAGTATCAGAAAATTTAAGAAGATTGAATTCATACCAAGTATCTTTTCTGACCACAATGGTATGAAACTAGAAATCAACAACATGAGGAAAGTTGGAAAATTTAAAAGCACATGGAAACTAAAAAACACACTCTTGTAAAGCAGCGGATCAAGGAATAAGACAAAAGGGAAATCGATATCTTGAAAAAAGTGAAAATGGAAAACACAACACAAAACATATGGGAAGCTACAAAAGTACTTCTTAGAGTGAAGTTTATGGCAGTAAATATGTATTAAGAAAATAGAAAAATCTCAAATAAAAAAGTCTAACTTTATCCATCAAGGAATTAGAAAAAGAACAAACTAAGCCCAAAGTTAGCAGAATAAAGAAAATAAAGAATTTCAGAGCAGAAATAAAGGAAATACAGGCTATAAGAGAATAGAAAAGATCAATAAAACTAAGAGCTGGTTTTTAGACCAGATAAACAAAATTGACAAACCTTTAGTTAGACTAACAACAACAAAAAAAGAATACTCACATAAATTAAGTAAGAAATTAAAGAGGAGACATTACAAATGATATACAAATGATAATTATGAATGACATTACAAATGATATATACTACAGATATACCAAGGCTCATAAGAGATTACTAAGAACAATTATATGCCAACAAATGGCCCACCTAGAAGAAAAAGATACATTCCTAGAAATATACAACCTACCAAGACTTAATTATGAAGAAAGAAAGAGAAAATAAGAACAGGCCAATAACCAGTAGGAGATTGAATCAGTAATCAAAAACCTCCCAACATAGAAAAGCCCAGGACCAGATGGCTTCACTGGCAAATTTTACCAAACTTTTAAAGAAGAACTAATGCTAATCCTTTTCAAACTTTTCCAAAAAATAGAAGATGAGAGAACACTCAAACCCATTTTATGAGGCTGGCATTATCCTGATACCAAAGTCAGATAAGGACACTACGAGAGAAGAAAATGAGAGACTACTATCCCTGATGAATATAAGTGCAAAATTTCTCAACAAAATATTAGGAACCTGAACTCAACAACACATTAAAAGGATCAAACACCATGACCAAGTGGGATTTATCCTTGGGATGCAAGGATGGGTACATACACAAATCAATCAATGGGATATACCACATTAATAGAATAAAACACAAAAATCATATGAGCATCTCAATAGATACAGAAAAAGCATTTGACAAAATACAACATACTTTCATTATAAAAATCCCTCAACAAATTGGGTATAGAAGGAACATACCTCAACCAATATATGACCAGCGCACAATCAACATCATACTCAATGGTGAAAGCTTGAAAACTTTCAGGTACAAGACAAGGTTGTCCTCTCCCACTGCTCTTATTCAGCATAGTATTGAAAGTCCTAGTTAGAGAAGTTAGACAAGATAAAACAATAAAAGGCAACCAAATTGGAAAGGAAGAAGTAAAATTGTCATTATTGGAAGGTGATATGATCTTATATATAGAAAATTCTATTGACTCAACCAAAAAACTGTTGGAACTAAAAAAAAAAAAAAGAATTCTGTAAAGGTACAGGATATAAAATCAACATACATATATCAGTGGCAAAAGAAGTTTAAAATACCATCCCATTCACAATGACATCAAAAATAATAAAGTACTTAGAAATAAATTTAACCAAGTGGTGAAAGATCTGTACAGTAAAACTATAAGACTTTGATGTCAGATATTGAAGAAGACACAAACAAATGGAAAGATATTCCACGTTTGTGGATAAGAAGGACTAATATTGTAGAGTGTCCATACTACCCAAAGGCATCTATAGATTCAATGCAATCCGTATCAAAATTCCATTAGCTTTTTTCATGGAAATAGAAAACAATCCTAAAATTTGTATGGAACCACATTAGACCCCAAATAGCCAACACAATCTTGAGAAAGAAGAACAAAGCTGGAGGAACACACTTCTTGGTTTCAAACTCTATTACAAAGCTATAATAATTAAAAAGTATGATATTTCATAAAAACAGACACATAGCCCAATAGAATGGTATAAAGAGCCCAGAAATAAAGCCCCACATATATGGTCAACTATTATTTGTCAAGGGAGTCAAGAACATTCAATGGGGAAAGGTTATTCTCTTCAGCAAATTGTTATGGGAAAACTAGATAACAACAGGCGGAAAAATGAAATTGAACCCATATCTTATACCACTCACAAAATTAACCCAAAATGGATTAAAGACTTAAACCTAAGACCTGATACCTGGAAGAAAACATAGGTGGTAATCTTCACTTTGATCCTGACAATGACTGTTTTGGATAGGACACCGAAAAACACAAGCAACAAAAGCAAAGACAAACAAGTGAGACTACATCAAACTAAAAACTTTTGTATAGCAAAAGAAATAATTAATAAATCAAAAGGCAATCTACAGCATGGGAGTAAATATTTGTAAACCATATATCTGATAAGGGGTTAATATCTAAAATATATAAAAATGTGTACACTCAATAGGAAATAAACAACTTAACTAAAAAATGAGCAGAGGAACGGAAGAGACCTTTTCATAAAAGGCCTCCAAATGGTCAATAGGTACATGAAAATGTGCTCAGCCTCACTAATCATCAGGGAAATGATGATTAGAAAAAAGACAAGAAAAAAAAAAAGACAAGAGAAAAAAAGACAAAAGACGAGAAAAAAAAGACAAGAGAGAGCAAGCACTGGTGAGGATATAGAGAAAAGGGGAGGCTTGTGCACTGTTGGTGGGGATGTAAACTGGTGCAGCCACCAGGGAAAACAATCTCCATACTGTTTATTTAAAAATAAACTCACCAGTCCTGGAAGCCCTTACTGCTGGTGGAAGCAGGCCCTGGCACAGCTCCTTTTGTGCCCAGATTACACCAAAGGGGAGGCAAATGCTGGGCTCGGTGTCCAGAGGCTTACCCAGCCAGGAGCTGTCAGGGGACCTGAGAGTCCACACAGCTGTTTGGAGTGCTCTTTACTAGCCAGAAGGTCCTCCTCTTTTCCCACTCCTAGAGGCAGAGACGTAGTTACACGTAGGCGGCACGGAAGTTTCGTCTTAACGTCTCACATCAGCTACCTGTGCAGGCCAGACGCGGTGGGAGGAAGGGAAAGGTGCATATGTGGGGCGGGGTCTGCAGTTAGGGTTTCTGGGGTGGGAGGTAGTTGCCTGATGTCTGTTTTCCACTTCCAGGCACGTGTGTACCTGTGAGCATATGTTCATCCATATATTCCTGTGGGGATGGAGGGTGCTGTCAAGACATTCCTACTTTTAAAAAATAGAAATGTGAAACACTGGAAAGAAATAAAATATGAAACTACCATATGACCCAGCAATCCCGCTTTTGTATATAAATAAAAGGGAAAAAAAACAGGATATCGAAGAGATCTCTGCACTCTCATGATTATTGTGTTACCGACCAGGTTTCTTGGACTCCTTACTCAATAGAAATTTACAAGAGGCCAGATAAGAAATTCAGGCAATGCTTTATTAGGACTCGTGCTGCAGCCCGAGGGAGCGAAAACAAGTACTAGGTGAACTTGCTCACACTCGTGTTTGTCCAGGTGCAAGCACTGCAGCAAAGGGTCCCAGGTTTCAGGTCCCAGTCTGTATCCTTCCCTCCTGAGGAATTCTGCACCCCTTATTCTTAAAGGTCAAGGGGCTGAAGGTCTCTTCTTCTGAAACTTCTTCCTGCCGGACAGGGGCTGCAGACCCTAGCCCACACTAGAGGTGTAGAAGTCCCTCACTGACTGTTCTAAGAACCTGTAGGGTCCTGGACCACCCTCCGCTGGAATGGGCTGAATTCCTTGAGCCATCATGAGCCTTACTTGAAATTGTTGGAACCTAGAAGACACAAACTTAAGCAAAAGGTTAAACAAACAAGGGCTAAAAAGGAGAACAGCAAGAGCCACTAAAGGGCCTAGAGAGGGAAGGAACCAGGGCTAACTTTGGGAGGGCTTCCCTAACTGTTGACCAGACAGGGGAGGTGGTATTGCCCCTCCCCAGACTGTGAAGGCACTCTGCCTGGACATATATTTCTTTAATATTAATGGTCTACCTGTCTGTTGCAGTGATCCAGGTGCAGCAGGATGTATTCATTACCGCACAAACTCTGCCTTGTTCTGCCAGAAGGTAGTCAAGAGCTAGACAGTTGTCAAGAACTACATTAGCCAAAGAAACAAGAGAGATCTTAAGTCCCATTAAGGCCTGCCCTGTCTGTTTCGTCATATAACCAAGCTATCTGGTGAGATTTCTCAGGGTTGTTTCATGGTAGGTAAAGCCTCCCCGTGGAGCTGCCAGCGCTATGTCCAGCCCTACCCCTGCCAAGATCATTCCTAGTGCTCTCCAGGTTCAGTGGTGAGCTAGAGTGGTCCTGTTATAGATAAAAGTCCCTCTTATCCCTATAATCCCTAGAGTACACTTGCCTGTGAAATGGACATTATCAATGCGTTTATAGGTCATATCTTGGTTGGAAAAGAACAGGGCCTGGCCGTAATTCCATAACATAGGATGGTTTGGGTGTCTGCAGAGGAAAACAAACCCTACAGGTGTGCAGACCTGAATGTCTGTCTCATGGTTAAGAGCGGACAGTCCTTGAAGGACATAACTGCTGTTAGTACTTAAATAATTAAGGGACAGCAGACCATTCTGTTGATAATTAAGCATATAAAGCTCTACAATATTTTTAACAAGATGCTTGTGTAGAATCCTTCTGGCACCATCAGAGGGTCACACCCAATAGGCCAGATCACGATTTGTTTGGTATCCCACAGTTGGGTTAATCTGGATTGACTAGGTGATGGGATGTTTCCTTCCCACCATTTGCATTCCCCTTCTATGTTGTTTAGGGGGATGGGGCCACAGTTTGAAATAGGGCACCAGTGGGTAAGGTCGTAGGATATCTGGTGTAATTATACCTTGGTGGGTTCTCAGCCATGTGAAACAAATGCTGTTTGTGCAGTTTCACATAGCCATACCCCATGCCTGAGGTCCAGTTGTATGGGGGAGTCAGATTAAAGCATTGGAATAGCTCCTGGAAGGTGCAAGTGTGACCAGCAGAGGTCGAGGGGGTGGCAATTGTCCCCAGTTTAGATTGTTAATTACCATTGGAATCGACAGGTTCAGGGGAAATGCAGGAGGAGGGCCAGTAGCCAGCTGGGGGTATTGATGGTATATCCAGCATTCTTTTCAGTGTTCCCCTTCGAATGTGATTCCGGAACTGTAGATAAATGAGTTTTCTTACCATTGTCCTCTAGTTACAGGGACTAGGAAGGTGGACAGAGTCAGTAAGAGGAGCATGACTGTGTGGAGTGTTTCCCTTAAACCCAGCACGGACAAAGGAGCTCCTTCCCTGGTGGGGGTGGCTGAGCAAATTGGCAGAATGCAAGCAAGAGTACAACAGCAAGAATGGCAAATAAGAGCCAACCCACTACATCATTTTACTTATCTGTCAATGGTGCCGGTCTTTTGAATAGGTATCTCAGATCGTCCACTGGCTCACAGGTGTATTGTTCTTCTGTTGTGACCTGCGGGGTTTCTGGAGGTAAAAGCTTTAGTCTGGACAAATGTACCTAACTAGATATCCCTTGCAGTTTGACAGCAGTAGGGGTGGCTAAAATTACTTTATAGAGGCCCTTCCATTTTGGCAATAGTTGGTCTTGGGGGGGACCCCTCTTTCCAGGTTTTAAGAAGAACTTGGTCCCCAGGGTTTATCTGTGAAGGAACTGCTCCTTCCTCTGTATTTTTAGTGGGAGCTGGCAGTGGCATAGTCCTGGATTGCCCTCTGAACTTGTCCTAGATTAATAATGTATCTCAGGGCCTGGTTTACTTCCTCATCTGGTAGAATGTCAGTAGTAAGAAAAGGCCTCCCATTGGTCATTTCAAATGGGCTGAGCCTCAGACCACTCCTGGGGGCTACATGGACCCTGAGGAGTGCAATAGGAAGCAAGTTGGTCCAGGGTGCATGAGTTTCTTGGCAGAGCTTTGCTAGGTTTTCTTGAAAGTAGGGTTCATCTTCTCTACCTTCCCTGAAAACCGGGGGTGCCAAGAGGTGTGTAGCTTGTAGTCTATCCCTAGGGCTGTCGTGAGAACCTGTGTGATTTTGGCTATAAAAGAGGGACTGTTATCACTCTGGAGGGACTTTGGAAGTTCAAACCGAGGAGTTACTTCCTTTAAAAGGGACTTACAGACATCCATAGCCTTTTCAGATCAGGTGGGGAAGGCTTCAACCCATCCTGTGAAAGTGTCAACAAACACCACAAGATACTTATATCCTGATCATGGGGGCATGTGGGTGAAATCTAACTGCCAGTCTTCCCCTGGATATGTCCCTCAGCACTGAATTGGCCTGAGTAATTAAGGGGGAATTGGATGGGTCTGTGGGTTATTATGGGCACATAAATCACAGGCAAGCATTACTTGTTTTACTGTTCTTTTAAGCCCCTTCCCTGAAAAAGCCTTTTGCACCAAGTCCCATAGTGTATCCCTCCCATAGTGGGTGGCATCATGTAAGCTCTTAGTGAGTTTCCATTGTTGGGCCTCAGGGATTAGAACCTTATCCCTTTTAATACCAGCCTGTTCTTCCCTTCTCATAGCCCCATTTCTCAGCATTTTCTTGTTCCTGTGAGGAATACTGGGGAAGGCTAGGGAGATCAGGGGGGCCAATCACTAGAGCAGGGGGCCAATCACTTGTTCAGCTTCCTGCAATCAAGGTGCCTGTTTTGCAATTTGATCAGCTTTGCTGTTCCCTTGGCTCACAAAAGAGCCATCCCTCTGATGGCCCCTATAGTGGATTAGTGTTACTTGAGTTGGAAGCTGCACTACTTCTAAAAGAACCAGAATCAAATCTTTATGTTTTATGGGGGTATTTCTAGTGGTTAACCTCCCTCTTTCTTTCCAAATGGCAGCATGAGCATGTAGCACGTGGAACCCATATCTAGAGTCAGTAAAAATATTTAATTTCTTATCCTTCCCTAATTACAAAGCTCTCATTCATGCAATTAGTTCAGACTTCTGGGCTGATGTCTGGGGTGGCAGGGCCTTGGCTTCTATGACTTCAACTAGACTAACTATGTCATACCTCGCCTTCCGGGTTCCCATCTCTATAAAACTGCTCCTGGTCAGTAAGCCATTCGACCTCAGGGCTGTCAAGAGACTCATCTAGAAGATCAGGCCTGCTGGAGTAAGTTTGTTCTATGGTCTCTATACACCGATGCAGTAAGTCTACTCTTGACCGCTGGAAGCAGAGTTGCTGGGTTTACAGTTTGGGACACCTTTAAGGTAATGTCTGGGACGTACATTAGGAGGGCCTGATATCTTGTTAACCTTCCTCCAGTCAACCAATGATGTCCTTTGACATCTAGCACAGATTGTACCTGATGAAGGGTTAACACATCTAAGAGTTGTCCCAGGGTGAGCTTGGAAGTCTCATTAACCAACAGGGCTGTGGCTGCTACTGCCCAAAGGCAGCTTGGCCATCCCAGGGCCACTGAGTCCAGTTGTTTTGAAAAGTAAGCCACTGGTCTCTGATCTGGTCCCAGCTTTTGGGTCAGGACCCCTAGAGCTATCCCTGACCTCTCGTGAAAGTATCGCATAAAGGGCTTGTCCAAATTTGGAAACCCCAGTGCTGGTGCTCTACTCAACTCTGTCTTTAAAGTCTCAAAGGCCCGCTGGTGGTCCCTATTCCATTAAAGGGGTTCCCTTTTTTCTCCCTTTGGAGCCTCATATAAGGGTATGGCAATAAGGCCATAGTTTGGAATCCAGATAAGACAGGACCCAGCCATCCCGAGAAAGCCTCGTAGTTGCCTCTTTGTGGTTGGAGATGGTAATGTACTAATTGCTTTTTTTGATCTATGGCCAGGGCTCGTGCCCCTGGGGTCAAAACAAATCCTAAATACTGAACCCGTTGTTGTGAGATCTGAGCCTTTGTTGGGGAGACTTTATATCCCCTTCCTGACAGAAAATTTAGGACCTTAACAGTATTTTGATCTGAATCTTGCTTTGTCTCACTGCTTATCAATAAATCATCAACATATTGTAGCAGAGCTCTCTTCTCAAGGCTCAGTTCCCTCAGCTCCCTTGTTAATGAATTCCCAGAAAGATGGGGGCTGTCCCAAAAACCCTGGGGAAGCACTGTCCAGTAGCCTCCAGGGTGTCAGGGTCCCTCCATTTTAAGGCAAAGAAATTCTCACAATTTGTTATCAAAAGCACCATTCCAAGAAAACTTTGTTCTCTTAAGAGAGAGAGAAACCAAATCCAGTCTCGCACCAGTCTACTCTTAAAATCCATTTACCTAATTAAATTTAATCCAATCTTAGAAAATCCTGACCACGTACAAAACTCTTTTCCCAATGTTCCTTTTTCACGAACCTCCTAAAATTTTCTGTATCCATACTATCCTGTCCCTCACTTTCGTTTTTATTCAGAAACAACCAGATCTAGGGCAACCTCCCCTTTTTTCCCCCGCATACCTTCCCATTCCTATTCCTTATACCTTCTTTAACCAAAAACATCCTTTCCATTTTCCTTGTATACTGAAATGTTTCCCTTATAATTCTTAACCTTAAAGCATTAATCTCTAGCAAAAACTAAGAAGCAAGTAATTGTAAACTGTTTGTCATACCAGCATTTTTTGATTGGAATATCTCATAACCTCTAGAAACATGCATCTTCCCAAAGCACAATTTCTTTCCTCAGTGTGGTACAAGAGGTGTCTAAAAAACCCAAACATCTTCAGTTTCTCTCTTGTAAGGAGACAAAAGTAAGTAAATTTAGGCCTATTTAGCAATTAATGTTCCAATATTTTATCTTACTTGAAATGGCCTGGGTTTTCAGAGAATTCCTATCATTTAACTTAATTTATTTTCAAGTTACCAAAATCTGGAGAGACTATTTTAGATGGACATTTCCAAAACCAAATTATTCCCGTAGAGTTTACCCAAAAGCCCTTATCTCAGTTACATTTACTTAAAAGTTTCATCATGTCAAGTGATTTTCCTTGTTGACAAGTTTTATAGCAGAAACAATATGCACTTATCGACTTCCAGTAACCCTTGGTACAATAAAAGTATTATACTTAATGTTGATGACTCTAAATACAGGTCTCTATTAATTAAACCCATAAGCTTTAGCTAGCTCTAATACCAGATATTAATTTAATACTGAGTATTTCCCAGATTACATGAACCTGAAATGTATTCTCATGAGTTTCTTTTATATTTTTGAGAATGTGTATGAGCACTTAATTTCCTTTAAGCCATTAAATACAGCTCATTTTTTCCCTGTTCTTTAAAATCCTACCAAGCAACCCATGACTGGAGTCTCAGGCAATGTGCGCTGTGTTTGCGTTTCAAGGCTTAAGTGCTCCACTGTGCCCACAATGTGGCAGAGACTCGAGGAGTGGTTAGAGAGAAAAAACTACATAAAACAAAGATCCTTTTAAATTCACTGACTGAGACCCAATATGTAGCAATGACAGAAACTTAAAAACACAAACAAGAAACAAAGAGATGGTCTTATTGTGAGGTGGACTCTAGAGGACTTTGTCCAGCCCAACTCCTCTCTCAACTGGCCCTCCTGCCAGCTGGAGTTGGGAACACAAAACAGAAAAGTATTGGGGGGTCATGAAAACGGTGGGCCAACAGGGAGTCTCCAGGATGAAAGGGGATGGGAGTGTAAGTGTGAGGACCGAGGGAGAGGAAAAGGGAGGAGAGACAGAAAAGCCTGAAAAGGAGAAAGAGACAGAGAGAGACTGCCATTTTAACCCGTCCTCTGCAGGTGTCTATTCACCAGCCTGTGAGCTTCCAGGAAGGACCAGTGAAGGAGGCAGCACCCTGTCCACTGCCCACCGGGGTGATCAAGCCCAGAAACCAGCCAGTTGTACATTTTCTGTGGGACCCTAACCCACAGGTGGGATTCTCACCCACATGTACACCAACCAGTATACAGAAATCTGTCGCTTCAGTCCTTTCCCAACGGGACTTCTCTTGGTGGTAGGAAGATAAAGGTGAGAATATTGGGATGATCAGACTTCCAGCCACTACACGATATGAGGTTTGAACCTCTATCACTCTCATAAATCTCCAGTCAGGGAGAGCCTGCTGGACCAAGGTCTGCATGGTGTGAGGCGAGCCTCTCCCACCTCTGCTTGTCACTCATCAGGGTGAGCCATTGCCGGCCAGAGGGAACAGGTCTCGCAAGCTGAGAGGAGTGAGGCTGTAGCTGCCAGACATCCACTCTCTCGGAAGGAGGGGACAGAAGTAGGAGAGGACAGAGAGAGAAGTAGGGAGATTTCAGGAGGGGGAAAGAAACAAAGGGGAAAGGGAAAGTGGTGAGGGTAAAAAGGACAAACGGGAGGGGGAAGACGTTGCCTGAAAGAGGGTACTGACGCCCCCCAGGTGCCAGGAAGGCAGACTTACAAAACATGGTGATGCTGAAACAAGAAGTTCAGGTGACCGCTTGTCACCCACGGGGAAGCTGTATTTGGTGGTCCCAGAGGTGCTCAGATCCTCTCCTGGGAAGGGGACAATGTTCCTTCATGGTCACCACAAAGTATGTTACCAACCAGGGTTCTTGGACTCCTTAATCAATAGAAATTGGTAAGAGGCCAGATGAGAAATTCAGGCAAGTCTTTATTGAGACTCATGCTGCAGCATGAGGGAGCGAAAACAAGTAACAGGTGTTCTTGCTTGCTCCCCGAGGAGGGGATGAGCTGGTCCCTTATATGGGGTGAGGGTAGGGGCGGGTCCAGCGGTTGGGCTGGAGGGGTGGCTTGGGTGGTCTGCCCACCCCCTTGGTGGTGCTGGGTGCAGGGATCATGCACAGTACCCTGCTTTTGCTCCCAGCACCTCAGAAGTGGCAGTTGGGTTTTTTGGTCTTTTTGTATCTTGTTGTCCATAATTTGCCCCAGCTGTGCATGCATGCAGTCATTTTTAGTCCCTTATAGTTTCTTTGTATTTTGTTGCTTGAGGAGACTTTTGTCCAGGTGCAAGCACTGTGGCAAAGGGTTCCAGGTCCCAGCCTGTCTCAATTGCAGCATTGTTCACAATAGCCAAAACATGGAAACAACCTAAGTGTCCATCAACAGTTGAATGGATATATATCACATCTTCTTTATCCATATATATGTATACACACACAATGGAATAATATTCAGCCATGAAAAAGAAGGAAATCCTGAGTTTGTGACAACATGGATGGACATGAGGACATTATACTAAGTGAAATAAGCCAGACACAGAAAGATAAATTCTTCATCCTATCACTTCTATGTGGCATTAAAAAAAAAAAGTCAAACTCACAGAAAGAGAGAGTAGAAAAGTGGTTGCCTGGGGCTGGAGTCGGGGGAAATAAGGAGGGGTGGGTAAAAGGGTACAGACTTTTAGTTATAAGATGAAGAAAGCCTGAGGATGTAATGTAAAACATGGTGACTGTAGTTGCTAATACTGTGTTATATAAGCTAATTTGTTAAGAGAGTAGAACTTAAATATTTTCACTGAAAAAATATATATGTATGTATAGTGATGGATGTGTTAATTAACTAGATGGGGAATACTTTCAAAATATAAATGAGTATCAAATCACCACAATGTACACTTGAAATATCTTACAATTTTGCTTGTCAATTATACTTCAATAAAGTTGAAAAAATAGTAAAATATAAGAGCAACTGGGGCAGGGGCAAGGCTAGATCTTTGTGAGGACTGGCCTTTTTCTGGTTTCTTTTATTCAAAGGTATAGCTTTTGAGGCGTCAAAAATGGGAGTACTGGAGGGTTAAGGGGACCCTTTATCTCACTGGGCCTTGAAAGGTGGACTAAATTCTTCAGATTTGTGTGGGATTTCCCGGTTTTTGCACCAAATATCCTGCATCCTTGGAAACACCTCAGTCCCAGGAAAACTTGGACAGTGTCCACTCTACCCTTAAACTTCAACTTCTACTCATGAGATAGCTGAAAGCTCTGCTCAGCCTCTCCGTCTTGACTGGTCATTCATGAGTCAGCAAATGTCAAAAGGGCTAAAGGGATGCCTGGTGTCCCCATAGACACCCAGATGATTTCCATGGTCAGATTTTTAAATTTGCTTTTACTTTGCCTGCCATAGTCTTTTACTAAATTTTTCAGCAACTATCATCATTCAGGGTTCAGCAAAAATGTCATCTCCAAAAACAACTTATGTAAAGTGGCCCTATTCTCAGGTCTCTCTCTCCCAGTCCTCTATGACTTGCTCTTCATAGCACTTATTAGTACCTCAAATTATTTGTTTGTTTGATTACATGTTTATTGTCTGGCTTACCATCATCTAAGCATATATTCAGGGATATGAGCTTCTTAAGAGCACAGAGTTTGTCCATCTTGTTTGCTTCCATATACACAAAATCTAGAACAGCAGTCCCCAAACTTTTTGGTAACAGGGACCGGTTTCATGGAAGACAATTTTTCCATGGATGGTGGGGTTATGGTTCAGGTGGTAATTCAAGCAATGGGGAGCGATGGGGAGCGGCAGATGAAACTTCGCTCACTCGCTCGCCCACCTCTGATCTTCTGCTGTGCAGCCCAGTTCCTATCAGGCCCCTGACTGGTAGTGGTCCGTGGCCCGGGGGTTGGGGACCCCTGATCTAGAATATTTCCTGCAATTCCTAGGTCCTAAAGAAACACTTGTTGAATGAATAAATAAATGGATGGATGTCTCCCACTGAGTTGCATTTCCAAAGTTTCTCAAGACCTTAAGGCTGCTTCACTGGAAGTTATGCCTGAGTAAATAAATCCCTACCTGACAATCTGGGCTCCCTTTTCCAGTAGACTGAAATTGAGTCATTTAATGGGGCTCACTTGTCCAACTGGTTTTTCACAGTTAAGCCGAGGAGCACAATACAAGACCCAGAAGTTTAACTGAGAAAAATTTAAATTCTCTATGAAATTCATGGCTCAACTGCCCATGAACATCTTCATGTGTCCTTCAGAAAGTCATGCAGGAATGGCTTTATGCTAATGATCAGTCTGTCAAAGCAAAATGCAAATGATTATGAGTCACTCTGGTGAGTGCGTGGACTAGTGCTGTGGACTGCTGATGAGCTCAGAGGAAGAAGTCGGGCACCAGGGAATCACACTCTGGTGAAGACTCTCATCAGTGCGTTATCTCTGAGTGCTCTTAACAGCCAAGGAGGCACTAAAGGAAAAATAAAGAAAACTAAAACTGGAGGCTGGTTTAAGGAGGATGATCGGGCTGCTATTGTGTTTCTTATGAAGTATATCCTTGACAGTAAATAACAGATATAATTCCTAAAATATAATTTGGGGATACTTTTTTCAATAAAATGGAGAGTATTTTACCCACAGATCCATGGTACAGGGATCTAATGGTGGGAAAAATGTATTTTTTTTTGAGTGCTTATAGAAGCCAGGTTAAGAAAGTAAGATATATAAACATAATTATATGAGCATAGCAATAATAGCTGCCATTTACTGGGTGAACCAAAATTCTTGGATCCATCTTCAACTCTATTCTTCCTCTCTCATCCTATGCTCAATCATTCTGCAAGTTCTGTTGCCTCTATCATCAAAATATATCCATAAGGTGATCATTTCCACCACCCCTACTGATCCCACCCTGTCTTATCAATTCTTGCTTGAATTATTGCAATGATCTTTATTTTTTTTGATAGTTCATCCTTTTTATTCACAGTAAGTTAAATTTACTATGCAAACATGATAAATATATATTTAATAACTGTGAATAAAACATCTGTCAAGAATGTACTATGTGTTCAACATTCTAGGTAAGATTTATGTGAAAGAGACAAAAACACAGTGATATATAAACATAAATATATATGTAAATATCTATATGTTATATCATGTATATTATATATAATATGTATCCATATATGCAATGACCTTTAACTGGTATAACCTACTCCTAAATTTGTTGAACATTTAATGACAGCTTGAGCAAAGACAATATATTTTTATTTGTTTATGAACAAATTGAATAAAATTAAATAGCTGTTTTTCTAAGCTTTTGCATAGTGATGGGGAAAGCTACTGGGGGTGGGGATGGGGAAAGGCAGACTATGGCCACCTAGCCAAATCCTTGCTGCATGTTTTTGTAAATAAAGTTTTATTGGAACACAACCACACCCATTCATTTGCATATTGTATGTGACTACCTATGCTACAATGGCAGGGTTGAGTAGTCCAAAGACCAAGTAATCTGCAAAGCTTAAACTATTTACCATTTGAAAAAAATCCCCACCAAACTCATAGAAAAAGAGATCAGATATGTTGTTGCCAGAGGTGGGGGTGCAGGGAAGGGGAATTAGAGGAAGGTTGTCAAAAGGTACAAACTTCCAGTTGTAAGATAAACAAGTACTAAGGATGTAACATACAACATGATTACTGTGGTTAACATTGCTATTAACTATGTGATATGTAAGAAAGTGTTAAAAAAGTAGAATCTAAGTGCTCTCATCACAAGGAGAATTTTTTTCTTGTCTTTTTATTGTATCCATATAAAATTATGGATGTTAACTAAACCTGTTGTGGTCATCATTTCATAATATATGGAAATCAAACCATCATGCTTGATGCCATAAACTTATACAGTGATGTGAGTCAATTATTTCTCAATAAAACTAGAAAAAACTTACTATTTGGCCTTTAATGAGAAAGCTTGCCAATCCCTGAGCTATAGGACCTATCTAGTGTTCAATTAAAACCATTGTAAGAGGGCTTGCTGTGTTTACTTTCCTTAAGTCTGGCCAATATATTTCTAGATGCATTATTCTTAAATTTCTAGAATACATATGTAAAGAAATGTTGTCAAAAGTCAAATCCAGATAATGGTGCCTTTCCTAACACAACCCTAGTTGTGTTTTCAAGAAGTATAAAGCTCAGTTCCAGTGATCTGGAAACCAATATCCTGTCAGTTGAAGTAATTAAACTCCTCAGGCCACCACAATTTAAATTAGTGCTCTGGCTGTCCAAATTGCAACAAATGTTTTATGTGGCTCCTTTTTCCGTTGCATTTAATAGTTGGATTAGAGTCTCTCTTTTTTTCTTTTTTTACTAAAGTGGGCAAATTTTTGGAAAAAAATCATTCCATTCTGGAAGCCTCCTGTAAGGCACATGTTCACTTATTGCTTGACGTGAGATGCTCTTATTAATGAACTATCTACATTAGTCCCATATTGGATCATCCAAGCCCGAGGCTTTAGATATCATATAAACTCTATATTCTTGTGGGCCTCAACTTACCCATCCCTTCAGCTTCCCTGACATTTCCCTGCATCTTATTTTTGTCCAGAACTACACTCACAATCTCTCCCTCCCATCTGCTTCGCTTCAGTCCCCAGCTAGTTGTGGAGACCCCATCCTTCTAGTGTCTCAGGCTAAACAACTTGGACTCATCCTCAGACTCCTCTGTCTCATATTCTATATCTGACTTTATAGACAATCTTATCAGCTTCAAAATATACTCAGAATCTTGTCCCTTCTCACCATATCCCTGGCCCCATCTCCTTGTCCCCTGATGATTCACAGCCTCCCAGCTGGTCTCCCAACACCGCAGCCAGAGTGATCTTGTCAGAGCTTAAGTCTGATCAGGCTCTCCTCTGCTCAAAACCCTCAGATTGTTACGGAGTCCAAGCTTGTACTGCTTGCTGCAGGACAGGACAATAAATTGAGAGACAAGTTGTTGGGGCAAGGAATAGCGACTTTACTTGGAAAGCCAGCAGACTGAGAAGATGGTGGACTAGTGTCCCAAAGAACCATCTTGCCTGAGTTAGAATTCAGGCTTCTTTTATACTAAAAGGGGAGGGAGTACACTCAAGCATTTCCTGGTTTTGGGAGAGGATGTGTTAATTTCTTGCTCCCTGCAGTCATTCACAGGTGGACCTGTTCAGGATGTTTCCTGTGAGCTAAACAAATGTATTTTAGCTTAGTGCTCATTACCTGGGAGACAGGGTTCCCAGAGATGAGCCATTATATATAATTTAAGCTTATAGGCAACATCCCTTTAGTGATTAACTTATAATAAAATGCAAAATGTTCTTCCCTATTACACGATGAGAGTCAAACTGGAAGTCCTTGAAGCGGCCTGTGTGGTCCAGGCCCCCATGGCCTCTCTGGCCCCATCTCTTTACTCTCCTCCTTTCATTCTGCTGTGGATGCACAGGCCCCTTCATACTCCTGGGACATAGTGAGCACGTCCCTCTCTGTGTTTGCTCTTCTCTGTGCCTGGATAATCCTTGTATGTCACTTACTCACTTACTTCATGTCTCTGCTCCAATATCACTTTTTCAAAAAGGCTGTACTGACTACTCTCTGCCTCACCATCACTCTCTTTCTAGAACATCTATGTCCTTTATTCTATCACCTACCACCACCTCGTATGTGCTTTTTCAATTTTAGGATCTCAGAATAGGGACTTTCTTCACTACTGTGAACCCAGTACCTAGTGGAATGCCTGATACATGGAATATTTTTAATACATATTTTTGAATGAATGAATAGGCACTTAACTGTGTTCCAGTTTCTCTGTTAAATCCTTTATGTACATTATCTTACTGAATTCTCACGGCAGAAAATGAGTCCATGTTGTTACAGCCTTTTAATGCTGGTGAGTGATTTTCCCAAAGTCCCACAGACAGTAAGTACACCAAGATGTGCTGGCTTCAAATCACTAAGCTTTGTCACCTCTTCTACTGCTTCTTATGAGAAGCTTACGAGAAACTTACAAAAAGATCACTAACATTTTTAGATGTTAAAATTGAACCACAGGTATTTCTCAGACTCAGAACAGATTTGTGTTAGCAACGAGAAGAGTAATATTTCCTCCTCTGTTGTGCCTGAGGACCTAAGGCAATAGATACAAACTACATCTACATTCCAAACCCTGCGACACCTGCAAATTTGATGTACAAAAACTAGTTTCCTGACTGTTAGCCATTCTTTCACAGTGAGGGAGTAAAAGAGTTGAGGTACAATTGGCCAAGGAATTGGAGATAAAGGAGGGTTTTCTTTAGACTTAGTACCTGCCATAGTAGAGATGGAGAGATTTTCCCACTACTGTGAAGGTTTAATAAAGGACTGTTAACCAAGGTGTGGGAAGGATGTACAGAAACCACCAGGCGTACTGCAGTATCATGGAGCTAGCATCAGATGGGCGCTGGAGCCCCTTCCAAGGACCAGAAGGGCAGGGGTGGAGGATGGAACTGGGAGGTGAATGGGAGAATCCAGCCCAGCAGAGAAGGACAAACCTTGGGTTTTCCAAATATTCAGAAAGATTCAAATTGCAATGGTATTTAAGACTTAGTGGCAGACACTCTGGACTCTCTCTGGCCTCAGGAAGAAGCTTGGGCACTTACAGAACAGGCTGAAAGTGCCAGCAGAACCAACCCCACCCCCACTCCCCCCGCAAGCTGCCCTGAACAAGGGCAACAGTGAGCTAGTGGAGCCATCCCAGACCCCTTCGTTCTGGTAGGATGGCCCACCCCATCCCCAGCAGATGGAGCCTGGTGGCCTCCAGCAGTGACTTGCTCATCAATTCATCCTCTAGTGGCATCTCTCCCTCTCCTGTCCCCCCTCCCTCACTCTCCCAATGTGTTTCTTAGGATCATCTCCAAATAAACCCCCAGCCCTCAAATCCTAGTCTCAAGATCTACTTCTGGGAACCTAACCTAAAGGTGACCCTGACAAACATCTATAATCTGAGAGGCTGTAGTTCAGGAATAGTTGACATTTGTGTCCAAACAGAATCACACAACTAGGGCACCGGCATCATTCTGAGTGAGACCTATGGAGAAAGGGTACAGTTTCCTGCTGACCGGCTCTCCCCTCTCTGCACTGTGACAAAGAATGGGCAGGAGCACAGTGGAGGAGAGCCTTGCAAGGATGCAGGCTCCGTGTCCCTGGAGCCTTGGAGTGGCTCTGGGGGCAGACGTATGGGGAAGGGCCAATTCCTAACCCTGGGTTCACCAGGTGTCACGGCAGGTGGACAGCTTGCTCGCAGATGGTCCTGCCCCACTGCTGTCTGTGGGGTGACAGGACAGCCTTCCCAGCTCTCTGTGCTCTCACTCAGGGGACGGAGGGCAGGATGTGAGGAGGGAGGAGCTCCCCCTGTGTCAGGGCAGAGTTCCTCCTCTCCTTTAGGGAACGCTGACTGGTCATGTGGAGATGCCAGGTAGATGCTGATGCTGATGTGAGCTGCACTCACCAACACACTTCAGACACAAACTCAGGAGAAGAACTAATTTCAAATATGACAAGACTAGAAAATGAACCTAACTAACTAAACCACTGATTTTCTAGGACCCTTCTGCAGGACACAATTCAGAAGAACTTTAGACCCTAAGGCCATTCTGCACATTGTAGATGGAAATAACTTTTTATTACTTAGAAATGGTATAAATGCATACTATATTTAAGGAGTTAAATTTTTATTTAATTCATATTGTATCAGTCTGTTAAACTATTTTGTAAAGACCAGAAAGAAATATATATCTACACATGACACTTTTACTTAGACTTTGTCAGATGCCTGTTGCTCTCTGTTAGTCATGTGTTCCTCTTCCTACTTTAGCTTGTGGTTAAAACCAAACAACAACAACAAAAAAACACTTCAGCTCGGTTCTTAAAATTCCAAACCATCTTTCTTTTCCAACCATAGCATATAGGTTTCAATAATATCATATTGTACCTACCTTAGTACATAAATTTTATGTACTGGCTATTTCTTCCTAAACATGTTACCATGTCTTCTTAGATTTTCACTTGTAAGGAAATGTTTGTCTCATTTGAAGAAATTAGTTTTCTTCTCCAAAATGCATTTCTCTATTACCGGAACAACTGAACTACCATTTTTCAACATGACAGTCCTTTTATTTTAGAAATATTTTAAAGTACGGATTTCATAATTATAGAATTAAAATAATCTTTAAAAAATATTCACATACTTCTTTCCTCATAGAAAGTCAGTCCACTACTGTGGCATTAAATCTTTTGTATATTAAATATTGTGAGGTACATTATTGAATTTCACGTGAGATTTTCAATGGACTTACTGATAAATAGCCATCCTATTTTGTATCTTAAATTTCATTGTTTTATATGTAAATAAAACACATATAATATATACTGATTTAAACATATAGTATATTTATATAAATATATATAACACTCATGTTATATATTTATGTGTAAGTATATAATACATAAAATATGTAAATGTATGACATATGCTATTTATAAACATGAATATGCTAGATAAAATGTATATAATATTTATATTTTATAAACACATATTTGTTTCACACAACATATATCAGATATACTTATGTCATATATATCACATATATATTTTATACACACATATTTATTACCCATAACATATATCATACATATTTATATGTCTTGTATACCATATACATGATTTATACACACACACATCTATGACTTCATTTTCAGCTGTTTTATTTTGTCTTTCATGTTCACTCTTTAAAAGTCCTCTCCGTCCTCACCTCACCTCTGTGTCAGGGGCAGGTACGCTTTAGTTATGGGTTGGACTCTTTCAGTAACATTTGCATGGTTGATGTGGTCTGGAATGTGTTATATTAGTCTGTTTAGATAGTAATCAGATTGCATATTCCGGGAAGTTTTATTGGTGCTTGATGGGGAAGACACAGGTTACCTGTGAGAAGCAGCAGCCCACATTCTCATTTTCATTCTGAAACGCAAGTTACTCTGGTTTTAGGTACGTTACTTCAGCTTTGCTTGAAAGTACAAAGCTGTTTGATAATAGTTGAGGGCACATCACTGAGCTGTGTTTCTAGTTTTGCCACTAGAATTGATCTTGGACAAGCTACTGCAGACATCTCTCTACTTTGCTTTGTCGATGTGAGAAATGAGAATAATAATGCTGTTCACTGTACAGGGGAGCCTTAATGAGCTTTGCTTTCATAGAGCATTATGAGATCCCGAGGCAAGGGGTGCGGGAGGGACTGGCTTGCTGTAGAAATCTGAAAGGGCCATTTCATTTGGTATTTCACAGATATCTCCCAGGGTTACAGCAGTCTCACACCATCAGGTTTCTGAGTGATTGTTAAGAATAAGAAGTGGAAGCTAGTAGGAAGAAATGGGAATCTTGAGTTAAATTTTCCTATTTGGTCCAGACCTGAGTTTTCTGTATACTTATGTGATTCTATGAAATTAATTAGCTTGGATAGTCCCTGTAAAAACAAAAACAAGAACAAAAACGAAGCCTGGAAATGATATCTATCAACTTTCTACCAAAATATACCCCAGCGCCCAGACGTCCAGTGTTCAGGCAAGGTCAGCAGTAGAGGGAAGAGGACCATGATGGCGAAATGAACATCCATTTTGGGAGTCTTCTCTGTGGATGTGCGTTACAACAGGCACAGTAGCATACTATGAATTTCTGCAATAAATTGTACAATAAGAATTATGATGGTCTTATTTCTGTAACAAGACTGTCACTATTGGTCTAGAGATTTGGCTGATTCTCATGATGGCTTCTGGAAAGTCTCTCTGCACCTCTGTATGTATCTACCACTGACCAAACCAGATGGCTGTGTGAATATAATTCAGATACCGTCCTGCAAATGGCAAGTGGTGTGAGCCAGGATGAGCTGGTTATCTGCTTGCTGGAGCCCCTTGTCTGGTCTCCTTCCTCCAGCCTTTCACCAGCCCCTTCCATCCTCCGAGCTGCTGTCATTTCCCTCCTAGAAACAAATCCATGTCTCTCCACCTCCTGCTTGAAAACCTCTCCATCGCGGCTGTTGCCTACAGCTGTAATCCGACACCCTACATTCTAGCTTTAGTACATTTTCCAGCATTTCTTTAAACAGCAATGCCCTTCACTCTCCCTTTATCGAAACAGTTCCTTTTGCCTGCAAACGCTCTTTGCCCGTTACCATCTTACAAATGCTCATGCTCCTGCGCCTGCTCCATGGCTGTGCAGGCTTCCTGGGAAACCCCCACTCCTTGCAGGGAGTTCCCCAATCTGTCCGCCTCCCCAGATCTCCCTCACATCTCCTCTCTGCCACGCACACAGCACAAGTTGTATCTGCCCTCCTACCTTTCATCTTCTTACCCCCAGCTCCCACCCAAGCCTGGCATTTGTACGAGCCTGGCATTTGTATTTACAGAGTGAATGAGTTGTATTTCAGATTTGCAATATTCAGTCAAGCTCTTCAGCCTTGTGGGAGATGCCACCCAGCTGGGTGGTTGCCACCCAGCTTCTAAAACTGAGCTGGGGTGGACCTCGTTTTAGGCAACAGCTTTAGGGGAGACACTGGGCTCCCCTGAGGTCCTTCTGCTACACTCAGGCAGGAGCCCACTGGACTCATGTTTCACTGATTCCATTTTGGCAGCCTATGTTAAGGCAAGGCTCTGGTCAGGAGATACTCACATGTGTAATCACAGGGTATTTGAGCTGGAAGGGATCTTATTGCAGTCACTAGTCTAACCTCAGGTAACCAAGTGAGGAAACTGAGGCCAGGAAGGTTAGGCTGTTTCCAAGTAACACAACAAGCTTGAATCAGGACTGAAACTAGAACCTGAAATTCCCCCCATCCCTGCCCCAAACCCAGCTTTTTCTCTGCTGCTCAGCAAGGACAGTGGTGGCAGGCAAAGGGGATGATATTCAAATTCTCTTACTTCAAATGACAGCAATTGGACCTGGAAAGAATGTTGACCATGATATTTTTTTAAAACCGAGGTTCTGTCATAGCAGCCCAATTCCTTTCCCACTTCTCCACGTGGCGAGCCCTCTGCTCATCTTCTTAGATGCACTGAGGGCCTGGGAGGTCCTTCTGCACCTCCTTCAATCCTCAGATTCTCACACGTGCCTGCTACGGTTTTGCCTCTTCTCTGTCCCACAGCTCCGTGCTCCCTTAGTATTTAGGTTTCTCAGAATCAAATATTGTCCTTTTTCTAATGTTAACTCAAGAAAGGTCATTGCCTTAGAACTTTAAGGAGGAAAGATGCAAAGGAAGTCACATAATCTCTAATGAGCACATCCTGTGTAACTTTCAAATTGAATATTCATGCACAAATGTTTATGTGTATAGAAATTTAGAGGCATCTGTCTGTGCCAGTAAATGGGTAAATCAAGTATGAAATAAAACTAGGAAGGGGGCGATGTTGAGCTAGATGATCTCTAAAGATATTTCCAGGGAAAAATTCTGTGATTTTTTTCAAGTGATGGAATCCAGTGAGAAAAAGCCTAAAATTTTCCACTAGAGCTGTTTGTTTCTCATGAGTAAATAGGAAATAGCCCACTTAACTTGTCTTTGATGTTCATCAGTTTGTGCCTGTCAGGCTGTCTCACATATCTTGTAAATACACCCTATGGTTATTTGTTAGCATGTTATAAATGCCTTTAGTAGGAAGCTTGCCCTTTGGTCTCTGCCAAAGAGAAATCCCTATAGCATTCCTCACATGGGGGAACCATGCATAATACCCTCTGTGATCCTAGTTTCTCGGCCTTGGGTCTTCAGGACCCACATTATGGGCTACTGAACACATTTCCAGAGTGTAGATTCCAGTGTTCAAAAGCAACATCATACTGAAATTACTTTAATGGTAAGATCAAATGGTACAATATATGTAAAAACTGTTTATAATTAAATATAGCTAAGATGTCCAAACAAATTGGTTACTGTTTAAAGGGTTCAAAAGGAAAATAGAAAAAAGTCAATTATAAGGATATAAAAGTCTTATAATTTACATAAGATTACAAATCTGATAAACACTTATAGAAATTGGAAATGTCCTTTGAATGTTGAAATGTTCTCTAAAGGTTTAATATTAGCTCTAGAATAGAACTTACATGGGAGTGGTTAAAAATTTTCTTATAATTCCAGAGATTGGGAGAGTTCAGTTCAAGAAGGTGACACAGGAGGCTCCTGAACTCAGTCTTCCCAGAGACACACTGAATCTACAACAACATATGGGATAATTCCCTCCGAGAGAAACAAGCTGAGTGACTTCTACACAGCAGGAAAATGAGAAAAAACCCACTTTGAAATGGTAGGAGAGGCTGGGACACAATGTCACCAAAAATCCATCCCCGCTATGGCAGCATACAACTGGGAGGGAACTCACACTCTCAGTTCTCTCTGAGAAGTGAAGGGTTTTGGATCCCATATCTGATGCCCCAACTTTTAAGACTTTCACCTGAGACATGGTCTTCCAAAACATCCAGCTCTGAAAGCTTATGGGGTTTATGTCCCAAGACCCACAAGGCTGTTGTGAACTAAGACAGTTCTTAACAGCTTCATGAGGACTCAGCAAAGAGGCTGCAGACTGAAACATCCAGTCTTTTCATGAAAGAGGCCCATTTGCAGATCTTAAAACCTGTGGCCCAAGGGACAGGCTTCTGATTTAACACACATCTAGGGCATGACTGCAATCTTCCCCAGAGACTGGGATGACTGGTGGCCACCACCTTTGTGCTTTCCCTCTGCTTCACTCCAGGTCACTGGTATCACTTGTAAAGGGGCTTGTACACATGTCTGGCACCCTGGCTATTGTGGTTGCCACCCAGGGGATGCACCCCTTGGTTGCCTGGCTCTGGTAGCCAGAGGGCTTACCCATAGGGCTGCTTAAGAACTGTAAGATACAGTTCTTAAACAGCTATGCCACCAGGGCATAGCACAGAGGCCGCAGGCTGAAATGCCAAGTCTTTCCATGAAAGAGGTCTATTTGCAGATCTTAAAACCTGTGGCCTGAGGGGCAGGCTTCTAATTTAACACACATCTAGGGCATTACTGCTATCTTCCCCAGAGAATGGGGAGGCCAGAAGGCACATTCTTCATGCTCTCCCTCTGCCCCACCCCAGGTCCCTGGTGTCTCTGTGAAAGGAGCTTTTGCACATACCTGGTGCCCCCACATTTATGGCTGCTGCCAAGAGGACACATCTCTTGATAACCTGGCTCTGGTGGCCAGTGGGTCTGGTGTCCATGGATTCAATGGGATGGAAGCAAACAAAGAAACAGTTCTTAACTCGCTATAATCCCAGAGCTAAATGCAGAGGGAACAGACAAAAACAGCCATCTCTCAGTCACCTTCTGAAAGAGGCATATTGTATATGTTAAAAGTTGCTGTCTGAGGAGACTGTCTGGGTTCCAATTAGCCTGAATCTAGGTACTGAATGAGAACCTCCCCCTTTGAGACACTGAAAGACCTTTGCACACCCTCAACTACTGGGAACCACTAAGAACAAAGAAGGCAGCTTGGACAGTCACAAAGGTTTGAGAGACAACCAGGAGCTAGGGCATGGTTGAACAATAAGTTTCATCTCCTATGCAAGGTCCCCCTGTCAAGATTGGGAGAGGTGACTGATTTATCTAATGCACAGAAACCACCACAGAGAGTCAAGAAAATGAAGAGAGAAATGTATTTCAAATGAAAGAACAAGATAAAACCTCAGAAAAAGACCTTAAAGAAATGGAGATAACTGATTTATCCAATAAAGAGTTCAAAATAATGATCATAAAGATGCCCACTGAGATCTGAAAAACAATGCATTAACAAAGTGAGAATTTTAACAAAGAGATAGAAAATACAAGAAAGTACCAAACAGAAATGATAGAACTGAAGGATACAATAACTGAACTGAAAAATTCAATAGAAGGTTTCAACAGTAGACTAGATCAAGCAGAATAAAAGATCAGCCAACATGAAGACAGGGCAGTGGAATTAATTCAGTCAGAGGAGAAAAAGAAAAAAGAATGAAAAGAGTGAAGACAAGTTTAGGGTCTTATGGGGAAAAATCAAGTGGACCAATATTCACATTATGGAGGTCCCAGAAGAAGAGAGAGAGAAAGGGGGAGAAAACTTGAAGAAATAATGGCTGAAAACTTCCTTAACTTGGGGAAAAAACACACATCCAGATCCAGGAAGCCCAGAGAGGGTTCCAAAGAAGATGAATCCAAAGAGATCCACACTGAGACACATTATAATTGTCAAAAGTTAAAGACAAGGAGAGAATCTTAAAAGCAACAAGAGAAACAACTTGTTATGTACAAGGGAATCCTCATAAGACTATCAAATTTTTAGCAGATATTTTGCGGGCCAGAAGGGAGTGGCACAGTACATTCAAAGTGGTAAAAGACAAAAACTGCCAACCACAAAATTCTACCCAGCAAAGATATTCTTCAGAATAAGGATATACAGAGAATTTTCCAGACAAGTGAAAAATGAAGAAGTTCATTACCATTAACCAGCCTTATAAGTAATGTTAAAGGAATTTCTTTAAGTTGACACAAGAGGGTACTAATTAGTAACAGAAAAGCATATGAAAGTATAAATTTTGCTGCTAAAGGTAAATATATAGTTAATTTCAGAATAATTTAATATAGTAATGGTGCTGTGTTAATCATTTATAAATCTAGTATGAATGTCAGAAGACAAAAGTAGCAATAATAACTATAACTACAAAAATTTATTAGGGTATACACTGGATAAAAAGATATAAATTGTGACATCAAACACATAAAACTCGAGAGGGGGGCTAGAGCTTTAGAATATGTTCAGATGTAAGTTATCATCAGCTAAAAATAGGGTGTTATAACTCTAAGGTGTTTTATTATGGAAGCTTCATGGTAACCACAAAGCAAAAACCTATAGTAGATATACAAAAGACAAAGAGAAAGGAATCTAAGCATATCCCTACAGTAAATCATCAAATCACAAAGAAAGAGAGCAAGAGAAGAAGGGAAAAAACCAATTATAAAACAGCCAGAACACAGTAACAAAATGCAATATTAAATCCATGCTTACCAATAATTACTTTTATTTTTTGAACATTTGTGGTATTTCTGCAGTTGTGGTATTTGTATTACAAATAATGCATCAATAAATATCCTTATGTAGACTTCTTTTGAGTAAGTATGTAGATATATTGGAATTATGCTAATGATTTATATTTATTTTTTTAAAAGTCAGTGTTCATAAAGGTATAAATCCAAAGAATTTTGACCCTGAAATATATCCTTTATTTATTGAGACTTCTTGAAATTCATAGGAAATATAGTATAAAAGGAAAAGAAGTCAAATTTAGAGAAACAGAGCAGAATGGTGGTTGTAGGACTGGAGGCATGGACGAAATGGGGAGATAGTGGTCAAAGGGTACAAGTTTTAAGTTATAAGATGAAACATTTCTGGAGATCTAATGTACAGCATAGTGACTATAGTTAGCAATACTGTAATGTATGCTTGAAATTTGCTAAGAGAGTAGATCTTAAGTGTTCTCACCACACACACCAAAAAAAAATGGTAACCATGTGACATGTTGGATGAGTTAATTAACTTGAGAATGGTAATCATTTCACAAAGTATATGTATGTCAGATCATCACACTGTACACATTTTGTTGTTGTTGTTTGAGCTTGTATTTATTTATTTATGTATTTATTTAATTGAAGTATAGTTGATTTACAATATTTTATTAGTTTCAGGTGTACAACATAGAGATTCAATATTTTTATAGATTATACTCCATTTAAAGTTATTACAAAACAATGGCTATATTTCCCTGTACTGTACAATACATTCTTGTTGCTTATCTATTTTATACATAGTAGCTTGTATCTCTTAATCCCAAATCTCTGTTGCAGCTCCCCCTTCCTTCTCCCCACTGGTAACCACTAGTTTGTTTTCTATATCTGTGAGTCTGTTTCTATTTTGTTACATACATTTGTTTGTTTTATTTTTTAGATTCCACATATCAGTGGTAACACAGAGTATTTGTCTTTCTCTGTCTGACTTATTTCATTAAACATTATACTCTCTAGGTCCATCCACATTGTTGCAAATGGCACAATTTCATTCTTTTTTATGGCTGAGTAATATTCTCTCTCTCTCTCTCTCTCTCTCTCTCTCTCTCTATATATATATATATATATATATATTCACCACATATTCTTTATCCATTCATCTTTTGATGGACACTTAGGTTGCTTCCATATCTTGACGATTGTAAATAACACTTCTGTAGACATTGGGGTTCATGTATCTTTTTGAATTAGTGTTTTCATTTTCTTTAGGTATATACTCAGGAGTGGAATTGCTGGATCATATGGTAGTTCTATTTTCAGTTTTTTGAGGAAACCCCATACTGTTTTCCTTAGTGGCTGCACCAAATTACATTCCCACAAACAATGTACAATGGTTCCCTTTTCTCTGCATCCTTGCCAAAATTTGTTATTTGTGGTCTTTTTGATAATAGCCATCTTAACATGTGTGAGGTGATATCTCATTGTGATTTTAATTTGCATTTCCCTGATGATTAGTGATGTTGAGAATCATTCCATATGCCTGGGTAGGGATATAGACAGATTGAAAGTGAAGAGATGGAAAAAGATATTCCATGCGTATAGAAACTAAATGAAAGCTGGAGTAACTATACTTGTATCAGACAAATTAGATTTCAAGTCAACGACTGTAATAAGAAACAAAGAAGGGCATTATATAATGATAAAGCAGTCAATCCAACAAGATGATACAACATTTGTAAATATTTATGCACCCAACATAGAAGCACCTAAGTATAGAAAGCAAATATTAATAGATCTGAAGGGAGAAATAGATTGCATACAATAATGGTAGGGGACTTCAATATCCCACTGTCAAAAATGAGTAGATATTCCATATAGAAAATCAACAAAGAATCATTGGCCTTAAATGACAAAATGACACATTAGACAAGATGGACTTAACAGTCATCTACAGAGCATTTCATCCAACAGCAGCAGAATACACATTCTTCTCAAGGGCACATGGAATATTCTTCAGAATAAGTCATATGTTAGGTTACACAATGTCTTAATAAATTTAAGAAAATGAACTTGATCTTATCAAGCACCTTTTCTGACCACAGTGAAATAAAACTAGAAATTAATTACAAGAAGAAAGCTAGAAAATTCACAAATAAGTGGAGATTAAAAAACATGCTACTATACAATCAGTGGGTAAAAGAAGAACTCAAAAGAGAAATCAAAAAATACCTTAAGACAAACGAAAATGGAAATATATAATACCAAAAGTTACAGGATGCAATGAAAGCAGTTCTCAGAGGGAAGTTTATAGCAATAAATGCCTACATCAAAAAACAGGACAAATCTCAAATAAAAAACTTTATACCTCAAGCCATTAGAAAAGGAACAAACAAACCACAAAGTTAGTAGAAGGAAGAAAATAACAAAGATCAGAATGGAAATGAATGAAATAGAGAATAAAAAGACAGTAGAAAAGACCAAATGATTTTAAAAGCTGGTTCTTTGAAAAGATAAACAAAATTGACAAACATTTAGCTAGATTCTCCTGAAGAAAAGGAGACAGGACTCAAAATCAGAAATGAAAGAGATGTTTTGATAACTATAGAAATACAAAGGACCAAAAAAACCTATTACAAATAATTATATTCCAGAAAAGTGGACAATCTAGAAGAAATGGGTGGATTTCTAGAAACATACAACCTACCAAGACTTAATCATGAAGAAATAGAAAATCTGAACAGACCAGTCACCAGTAAGGAGATTGAAACAGTAATGAAAAACATTCCAACAAACAAAAGTCCAGGACCAGATGGCTTCACTGATGAATTCTACAAAACACTCAAAGAAGAATTAACACCAATCCTTCTCAAACTCTTCCAAAAATTAGAAGAGGAAGGAACATTTACAAACTCATTTTATGAGGCCAACATTACACTGATACCAAAACCAAAGATGCCACAAGAGAACAAAATTATAGGCCAATATCCCTGATGAACCCATATGCAAAAATCCTCAACAAAATATTAGCAAACCAATTTCAACAACACATTAAAAGGATCATATGCCATAATCATGGGATTTATTCCAGTGATGCAAGGATGATTCAATATCCACAAATCAATCAATGTGATATACCACATGAACAAAATTAAGGATAGAAATCATATGATCATCTCCATAGATGCAGAAAAAGAATTTGACAGAATTCAACATCCATTTATGGCTGTGAAGGGGTAGAGAGAGGTAGGGCATTATCTGGGGAGTTCAAACTGGACAGAAGGCTTTGTTTAAACGATTTTTGTTATCTATTCATTTATGCATGACAAATAGGCCACATGGTGAATAAGATAGATGTATTCTCTACTCCTGAGGAAGAAACAAGTAGAAAGGAGTTGGTAATATAAAGAAAGAGAATAATTGACAGTGTGTTGTAGCAGAAAATGAAGAAATGGGTGGGAATGAGAGAGCAGTGGCTGTGGCAGGCAGAATAATGCCCCAAAAGATGTCCATGTCCTGATCCCTGCATGTTAGGTCAGGTTGTGGCAGAAAGGGATTAAGCTGAAGATGGAATTACAATTGATGATCAGTGGATTTAACATAGGTGATTATCCTGGATTATCTGGGTGGGTCCACTGTGATCACAAAGGGAGACAGGAGAGAGACAGGGAGACAGCAGTGTGAGAAGGACCTGGGCCCACGTTGCTGCCTCTGCAGATGGAGGAATGGGTTCTCAAGTCAGGGAACTTGGGTGGCTTTAGAAGCCAGAAAAGGCAAGGAAATGAACTTGCTCCTAGATCCCCATGAAGGAATACAACCCTGCTAACACTTTGCTTTTGTTGTTGTTGTTGTTGTTAGTTTCTGCTGTATAGCAAAGTGAATCAACTATACATACACATATATCCCCATATCCCTTCCCTCTTGCACCTCCCTCCCACCCTCCCTATCCCACCCCTCTAGGTGGTCACAAAGCACAGAGCTGATCTCCCTGTGCTATGTGGCTTCTTCCCACTAGCTATCTATTTTACATTTGGTAGTGTACATATGTGCATGCTGCTCTCTCACTTCATCCCAGCTTACCCTTCCCCCGCCCCCATGTCCTCAAGTCCATTGTCTACATCTGCGTCTTTATTCCTGTCCTGCTCCTAGGTTCTTCAGAACCTTTTTTCCTTTTTTTAAAATTTTAGATTCCATATGTATGTGTTAGCATACGGTATTTGCTTTTCTCTTTCTTACTTACTTCACTCTGTATGACAGACTCTAACTCCATCCACCTCACTACAAATAGCTCAACTTCATTTCGTTTTATGGCTGAGTAACATTCCATTGTATATATATACCACATCTTCTTTATGCATTCATCTCTCAATGAACACTTAGGTTGCTTCCATGTCCTGGCTATTGTAAATAGACCTGCAAAGAATATTGTGGTACATGACTCTTTTTTAATTATGGTTTTCTCAGTGTATATGCCCAGTTGTGGGATTGCTGGGTCATATGGTAGTCCTATTTTTAGTTTTTTAAGGAACCTCCATACTGTTCTCCATAGTGGCTGCATCAATTTACATTCCCACCAACAGTGCAAGAGTGTTCCCTTTTCTCCACACCCTCTCCAGCATTTATTGTATGTAGATTTTTTGATGATGGCCATTCTGACTGGTGTGAGGTGATATCTCATTGAACTTTTGATTTGCATTTCTCTAATGATTAGTGATGTTGAGCATCCTTTCATGTGTTTTCTGGCAATCTGTATATCTTCTTTGGAAAAATGTCTGTTTATGTCTTCTGCCCATTTTTGGATTGGGCTGTTTGTTTCTTTGTTATTGAGCTGCATGTGCTGCTTGTAAATTTCAGAGATTAATCCTTTGTCAGTTGCTTCATTTGCAAATATTTTTTCTCATTCTGAGTGTTGCCTTTCCATCTTGTTTATGGTTTCCTTTGCTGTGCAAAAGCTTTTAAGTTTCATTAGGTCCCATTTGTTTATTTGTGTTTTTACTTCCATTTCTCTAGGAGGTGAGTCAAAAAGGATCTTGCTGTGATTTATGTCATAGAGTGTTCTGCCTATTTTTCCTCTAAGAGCTTTATAGTCTCTGGCCTTACATTTAGGTCTTTAATCCATTTTGAGTTTATTTTTGTGTATGGTGTTAGGAAGTGTTCTAATTTCATTCTTCTACATGTAGCTGTCCAGTTTTCCCAGCACCACTTATTGAAGAGGCTGTCTTTTCTCCATTGTATATTCTTGCCTCCTTTAGAAAAGATAAGGTGACCATATGTTCGTGGGTTTATCTCTGGGCTTTCTATCCTGTTCCATTGATCTATATTTCTGTTTTTGTGCCAGTACCATACTCTCTTGATTACTGTAGCTTTGTAGTATAATCTGAAGTCAGGGAGCATGATTCCTCCAGCTGCGTTTTTCTTTCTCAAGATTGCTATGGCTATTCGGGGTCTTTTGTGTTTCCATACAAATTGTGAAATTTTTTGTTCTAGTTCTGTGAAAAATGCCAGTGGTAGTTTGATAAGGATTTCATTGAATCTGTAGATTGCTTTGGGTAGTATAGTCATTTTCACAATGTTGGTTCTTCCAATCCAAGAACATGGTATATCTCTCCATCTGTTTGCATCATCTTTAAATTCTTTCATCAGTGTCTTATAGTTTTCTGTATACAGGTCTTTTGTTTCCTTAGGTAGGTTTATTCCTAGGTATTTTATTCTTTTTGTTGCAATGGTAAATGGGAGTGTTTTCTTCATTTCACTTTCAGATTTTTCATCATTAGTGTATAGGAATGCAAGAGATTTCTGTGCATTAATTTTGTATCCTGCTACTTTACCAAATTCATTAATTAGCTCTAGTAGTTTTCTCACAGCATCTTTAGGATTCTCTATGTATAATATCATGTAGTCTGCAAACAGTGACAGCTTTACTTCTTCTTTTCTAATTTGTATTCCTTTTATTTCTTTTTCTTCTCTGATTGCTGTGGCTAAAGCTTCCAAGACTAATTTGAATAACAGTGGTGAGAGTGAGCAACCTTGTCTTGTTCCTGACAAGTGGAAATGATTTCAGTTTTTCACCATTGAGGATGATGTTGGCTGTGGGTTTGTCATATATGGCCTTTATTGTGTTGAGGTAAGTTCCCTCCATGCCTACTTTCTGGAAGGGTTTTTATCATAAATGGGAGTTGAATTTTGTCAAAAGCTTTCTCTGCATCTATTGAGACGATCATATGGTTTTTCTCCTTCAATGTTCTAATATGGTGTATCACATTGATTGATTTGCGTTTACTGAAGAATCCTTGCATTCCTGGGATAAACCCCACTTGATCATGGTGTATGATCCTTTTAATGTGCTGTTGGATTCTGTTTGCTAGTATTTTGTTGAGGATTTTTGCATCTATGTTCATCAGTGATATTGGCCTGTAGTTTTCTTTCTTCGTGACTTCTTTGTCTGGTTTTGCTATCAGGGTGATGGTGGCCTCATAGAATGAGTTTGGGAGTGTTCCTCCCTCTGCTATATTTTGGAAGAGTTTGAGAAGGATAGGTGTTAGCTCTTCTCTAAATGTTTGATAGAATTCACCTGTGAAGCCGTCTGGTCCTGGGCTTTTGTTTGTTGGAAGATTTTTAATCACAGTTTCAATTTCAGTGCTTGTGATTGGTCTGTTCATATTTTCTATTTCTTCCTGGTTTAGTCGCGGAAGCTTGTGCATTTCTAAGAATTTGTCCATTTCTTCCAGGTTGTCCATGTTATTGGCGTATAGTTGCTTTTAGTAATCTCTAATGATCCTTTGTATTTCTGCAGTGTCAGTTGTTACTTCTTCTTTTTCATTTCTAATACTATTGATTTGAGTCTTCTCCCTTTTTTTCTTGATGAGTCTGGCTAATGGTTTGTCAATTTTGCTAATCTTCTTGAAGAACCAGCTTTTAGTTTTATTGATCTTTGCTATCATTTCCTTCATTTCTTTTTCATTTATTTCTGATCTGATCTTTATGATTTCTATCCTTTGGCTAAATTTGGTGTTTTTTTTTGTTTTTCTTTCTCTAATTGCTTTAGGTGTAAGGTTAGGTTGTTTATTTGAGATGTTTCTTGTTTTTAAGGTAGGATTGTATTGCTCTAAACTTCCCTTTTAGAACTACTTTTGCTGCATACCATAGGTTTTGGGTCATCGTGTTTTCATTGTCTTTCGTTTCTAGGAATTTTTTGATTTCCTCTGATTTCTTCAGCAATTTCTTGGTTATTAAGTAGTGTATTGTTTAGCCTGCATGTTTCTGTATATTTTACAGAGTTTTTCCTGTAATTGATATCTAGTCTCATAGCATTGTGGTGAGAAAAGATACTTGATACGATATCAATTTTCTTAAATTTATCAAGGCTTGGTCTGTGACCCAAGATATGATCTATCCTGGAGAATGTTCTATGAGCACTTGAGAAGAATGTGTATTCTGTTGTTTTTGGATGGAATGTCCTATAAATATCATTTAAGCCTATCTTGTTTAATGTATCGTTTAAAGTTTGTGTCTCTTTATTTATTTTCATTTTGGATTACCTCCATCGGTGAAAGTGGGGTGTTAAAGTCCCTCCTTTGATTGTGTTACTGTCGATTTCCCTTTATGGCTATTAGCCTTTGTGTTATGTATTGAGGTGCTCCTATGTTGGGTCCATAAATATTTACAATTGTTATATCTTCTTCTTGGATCAATCCCTTGATTATTATATAGTATCCTTCTTTGTCTCTTCTAATAATCTTTATTTTAAAGTCTATTTTGTCTGATATGAGAATTGCTACTCCAGCTTTCTTTTGATTTCCATTTGCATGGAATATCTTTTTCTGTCCCCTCACTTTCAGTCTGTACGTGTCTCTAGGGCTGAAGTGCGTCTCTAATAGACAACATATATACGTATCTTGTTTTTGTATCCATTCAGCCAGTCTATGTCTTTTGGTTGGAACATTTAATCCATTTACATTTAAAGTAATTATCCATATGTATGTTCCTATTACCATTTTCTTAATTGATTTGGCTTTGTTATTGTAGGTCTTTTCCTTCTCTTGTGTTTCCTGACCAGAGAAGCTCCTTTAGCATTTGCTGTAAAGCTGGTTTGGTGGTGCTGAATTCTCTTAGCTTTTGCTTGTCTGTAAAGGTTTTAATTTCTCCATCAAATCTGAATGACATCCTTGCTGGGCAGAGTAATCTTTGTTGTAGTTTTCCCCCTTTCATCAGTTTAAATATGTCCTGCCACTCTCTTCTGGCTTGCAGAGTTTCTGCTGAAAGTTCAGCTGTTAACCTTATGGGGATTCTCTTGTATGTTATTTGTTGTTTTTCCCATGCTCCTTTTAATATTTTTTCTTTGTATTTGATTTTTGATAGTTTCATTAATATGTGTCTTGGTGTGTTTCTCCTTGGGTTTATCCTGTATGGGACTCTACTCTCTGCACTTCCTGGACTTGATCAATATTTCCTTTCCCATATTAGGGAACTCTTCAACTATAATCTCTTCAAATATTTTCTCAGTCCCTTTCTTTTTCTCTTCTTCTTCAGGACCCCTATAATTTGAATGTTGGTGCGTTTAATGTTGTCCAAGAAGTCTCTAAGACTGTCCTCAATTCTTTACATTGTTTTTTCTTTATTCTGCTCTGCAGTAGTTATTTCCACTATTTTACCTTCCAGTTCACTTATCCGTTCTTCTGCATCAGTTATTCTGCTATTGATTCCTTCTAGAGAATGTTTAATTTCATTTATTGTGTTGTTCATCATTGTTTGTTTGCTCTTTAGTTCTTCTAGGTCCTTGTTAAAAGTCTTGTATTTTCTCCATTCTATTTCCAAGGTTTTTTATCATCTTTCCTGTCATTACTCTGAATTCTTTTTCAGGTAGACTGCCTGTTTCCTCTTCATTTGTTTGGTCTGTTGTGTTTTTATCTTGCACCTTCATCTGCTGTGTGTTTCTCTGTCTTCTCATTTGCTTAACTTACTGTGTTTGGGGTCTCCTTTTCGCAGTCTGCAAGTTCATAGTTCCCATTGTTTTTGGTGTCTGCCCCCAGTAGCTAAGGTTGGTTTGGTGGGTTGTGTAGGATTCCTGGTGGAGGGGACTAGTGCCTGTGTTCTTGTGGATAGGCTGGATCTTGTCTATCTGGTGGGCAGGACCACGTCTGGTGGTGTGTTTTGGGGTGTCTGTGACCTTATTATGATTTTAGGCAGCCTCTTTGCTAATGGGTGGGGTGGTGTTCCTGTCTTGCTAGTTGTTTGGCATATGGTGTCCAGCACTATAGCTTGCTGGTCGTTGAGTAGATCTGGGTCTTAGTGTTGAGATGGAGATCTCTGGGACAGCTTTCACCATTTGATATTACACGGAGCCAGGAAGTCTCTTGTGGACCAATGTCCTGAACTCGGCTCTCCCACCTCAGAGGCAAAGGCCTGACACCCAGCCGGAGTACCAAGATCCTGTCACTGCATGACTCAAAAGAAAAGGGGGAAAAAAGAAAGGAAGAAAGAATAAAACAAAATACAGTTATTAAAATAAAAATAATTATTAAAAATAAAAAAATTAAAAAGTAATAGGAAAAGATAAAAGAAAAAGAAGAAAGAAAGAAGAGAACAACCAAACCAAAAAACAAATCCACCAATGATAACAGCACTAAAAACTATACTAAAAACCAAAAAAACAAAAACAAAAAAACCTAAAACAAACACTGAAACAAAAAAGAGACAGACAGAACCCTAGGACAAATGGTAAAAGCAAAGCTATACAGACAAAATCACACAAAGAAGCATGCACATACACACTCACAGAAAGAGAAAAAGGAAAAAATAATCTGTATATAAAAAAAATGGAGGAAGGGAGCAACCAAATCAATAAACAAATCTACCAATGATAATAAACTCTAAATACTAAACTATGATAAACATAAAACCAGAAACAAATTAGATGCAGAAAGCAAAGCCCAAGTTTATAGTTGCTCCCAAAGTCCACCACCTCAATTTTGGGAGGATTTGTTGTCTATTCAGATATTCCACAGATGCAGGGTATGTCAGGTTGATTGTGGAGATTTCATCCGCTGCTCCTGAGGCTGTTGGGAGAGATTTCCCTTTCTCTTCTTTGTTCACACAGCTCCTGGGGTTCAGCTTTGGACTTGGCCCCACCTCTGCGTGTAGGTTGCCTGAGGGCGTCTGTTCCTGCCCAGACAGGACGGGGTTAAAGCAGTGGCTGATTAGGGGGCTCTGGCTCACTCAGGCCGGGGGGAGGGAGGGGTACAGAATGGGGGGTGACCCTGCAGCAGCAGAGGTCAGCGTGATGTTGCAACAGCCTGAGGTGTGCCATGCATTCTCCCAGGGAAGTTGTCCCTGCATCACGGGACACTGACAGTGGCGGGCTGCACAGGCTCCTGGGAGGGGAGGTGTGGATAGTGACCTGTGCTTGCACACAGGCTTCTTGGTGGCCACAACAGCAGCCTTAGCATCTCATGACCATCTCTGGTGTCTACGCTTATAGCCGCAGCTCGTGCCTTTCTCTGGAGCTCATTTAGGTGGTGGTCTGAATTCCCTCTCCTCGCACATCCCGAAACAATGGTCTCTTGCCTCTTAGGCAGGTCCAGACTTTTCCCCGGACTTCCTCCCAACTAGCTGTGACACACTAGTCCCCTTCAGCCTGTGTTCATGCAGCCAACCCCAGTCCTCTCCCTAGGATCTGACCTCCAAAGTCCCAGCCTCAGCTCCCAGCCCCCATCTGCCTCAGCAGTTGAGCAGACAAGCCTCTTGGGCTGGTGAGTGCTGGTCTGGACTGATTCTCTGTACGGGAATCTCTCCACTTTGCCCTCTGCACCCCTGTTGCTGCACTCTTCTCCATGGCTCCGAAGCTTCCCCCCACCCCCGCCTCAGTCAGTGAAGGGGCTTCCTAGTGTGTGGAAACTTTTCCTTCTTTCCAGCTCCCTCCCAGAGGTGCAGGTCCTGTCCCTATTCTTTTGTCTCTGTTTTTTCTTTTTTCTTTTGCCCTACCCAGGTAAAGGGGGAGTTTCTTGCCTTTTGGGAAGTCTGAGGTGTTCTGCCAGCGTTCAGTAGGTGTTCTGTAGGAGTTGTTCCACATGTAGATGTATTTCTGATGTATTCATGGTGAGGGAGGTGATCTCCACGTCTTACTCCTCTGCCATCTTGAAGGTCTCGCTAACACTTTGCTTTAAACCTGGTGAGACACATGTCAGACTTCCAACCTACAGAAATGTGTGAGAATAAACGTGTATTAGTCACTGAGTTTGTGGTAACATGTTACAGTGGCAAGTGGAAACTAATATAGTGCTCTTCAAATACTTTTTCCTGCATAACTCCCAAATAAATTTTTAAAAACTATGTACCCCCTTATGTATTTTGATGCAAACATCTAAAATTTTTCATCATAATTTGAAACAGTTGAAAAGGATGTAATTTCTGATACAAATAAATATTTCAGTTACAAAACAAAACTGTTACATCACTTTTAATGTAAACAAAGAAATCTAAATTTCATAATGATTTGATATTCATGATTTGATATCATTTACAAAAAAATACATATGTGAGCTCTTTTACAGATGAAAATTTTCCATCATTATCTTTTCTCCTTGAAATATGCAAGTTTCCCCATAGAATTGTATCAAAATATAGTTTCATGCTTAAAAGACTTATGCATTATTCTATCAAACTTCTCTGCAAAAAAATATGTATGTAAATGGAAATTTTAATATTTTCTCAAAGATAAGGCTGAAGTCTTGGTATAAGTTATAATTATTTTAAATACATGATTATCAAATCAATATATTTGTTAAAGATTATGATGATTATTAAATCTAGAAAGTAAAATTTTATGGGAACTGCATTGCTTTGTGAGGTGAACATTTTCTTTTTTCTAATTATGTCATGTGTCCATAGATAAATATAACTTATTGCTTGAATGAGACAAGATTCAGCATCAATGCTATTCCTACTTTTTTGTATGTTACATGAGAGATATTATTTAAATAGTAAACAGAAGAAAGTGGAATAATTTTTATACATCACTCAATTCTTAGAAACTCTTTCCAAGTTATATACTCAGATTCATAGTGATATATCAAAAATTATATTTTATAATCTAACTATTGACCACTGTTATACCTACTTTTTAATTTTATTCAAGGCAAAACATAGAAAAGTGCTGACTTGTCACAGTATTTTTTAGCTAGTCTTTAGAATTATTTAGAATTATTAACTTTCTCATTTCCTGGGAAATACACCAAGAAGTCTTTATCAAGGCTTATCAAATACCCCTTAATTGTACCTGTTTTTCTTTCATTTACAGACTTCTGTGTATGGAGCTAAGACTAGATGGCAACTGAGTAAAAACCAACTCCACAAAACTGGAAAGTGTGTATTTTAGGATTTTTCCCATTGGCTGTGAATGGAGACCTATATATTCACCTAAATTTTGATTTTCTACGTCATTTCAAACTGCCTCAAAAATATGTGGAGGTCAGAGAGTCACACGCTTCAATATTATACACAGGTCTGTGATTTCATTTCAAGTTGAATATAATTATCTTTATACATTTGAGAGAATTAAGGAGCATATCTGTTTCTGAGGAGGATAAATTAATTAGAATAATTTTTCTAAATTTCAGGCATTACATCAATCGATTTGGGGAACATTTTTTCCTATTTCCATTCACAAGGAAATGTTCTGCTTCAAAGGTGCAGATTAACCTGCTTTGTGGAAATTCTCAACAGAAAGAAAAGAAGGTCTTGGGCCACCAGTAAATGTGGAACTTGTAAGAGGTGGACTAATGATTTTTAACATTATTTACAGTGAAATCAAGAACATATTTCTATCAAGTTAATCTAAATTTAATGTATGCATAATAGCAATGAATAAACAAGCATAGGAGTGGTTGACAACAAACAGGAGGCTTGTACTAAGAAACAAGCGAATATGGATTCAGTAACATTTCAGTACAAGTTAGTGAACTTATTTCTCCTACGCATCTCAATAAATGTTCAAGACACTATAAGGTGCTAACTTACCTTCACATGTGTTCTTTTACCAGAAGCTGTAACACTGACTGGTTGAGGAAGTTTTACACTTCCTCCTTCAGATCAGGAAAGCATATATGTGAGTTCTCACCAAATGCTTTTCATTGAAAACATGCAGAGATGGTGCACCTCCTAGCTAGCTGGATTTCCTGGTGTGCCTTCCACATGTCTCAAATATTCTAATTCTAGGACAGATAGAAGGCTCAGAGCCTTTGCCTTGAGTTTGTCACTGGCCTTTTGTACTTTTCATGTTCTGCTTTCTCTCCTAGTAAGCACTCTTCCTAAGGTGATGTGCCTTTTGGCAGTTGTCTAGGAATGGGAGAAGGGAAGTTGTTAGATGAAATTGCCCTCACTCCTTCTGCTCCATCTGACAAAATATCTGAATTTAGAACATCCCAACTCTCTTAGCCTGGGTTCCCCCAAAAGTGGAGTCTGAGGCAAAGGCTTGCCTGCAGGGAACAGTGAGACAGGGGTAGAGGGGCCAAGAAAGGGAGCTTTGCCTGCTGGCCTCTGCTATGGAAGCCTGGCTGCTGCCAAAATGTGTCAGACCACCTCTCTGTGAATAAGGGGAGAAGCATTTACCTGCCTGTGTCACAGCTCCAGGATCGCCCTGCAGAGAGTTACCTTCCTTACCTGTGGGATTTCACCTGTGTGAGCTCCCACCCTCCCACAGCACCAGAGAAGCCGAGGCCAGGAGCTTCCAGGATGTACCCTCAGGAAGGTGGTCAAAGCCTGTGCAGAAATGAACATGAGAATAAGTGGCGGGAGATATGGAGGATTGGAAGAGGCCACAAAGGCAGATGTGGAACCCAGGATTCTAGAGCCATGCTGAGCCCTTCACGGAAATCTGCAGGCTCGGAGAACACACAAGGCCCAGTTGATTCAGGAAGGCTTTGCTGAGACTAAAAGCTTGAATTGTTTCTTTGGCCCTTTAGAGGTTTGTATGTCCTATGGAATGTATCCAAGTATACGTGAGGAGAATGCCTTTCTTTTGTGAAGAGAAAAGAAAGTGACTGTTGAAGGGGAGTGGGGAAAGACTTTGTTTAACTCATCGTGTAATCCCGGGAATGTCGGTTTTAGGAGGGGTCGTATGGAATTTGAGGATCTGGAAATTGATCCCTTAAGACTTTTCTTGACAACATACCAAAGTTCTTCATGGGTTTACACATCCACTTTCAAGTCACCCAAAGCCCAAATGGAGAAATTCACCTTCAAAAGGAGGAGCCACTTGTCAATCATTCCAGTGCTGGGGAGGGCGGAGGAGTTGGGCTGACCGATTCCAGCTGTCAGGCTCCGTGGCATGAAGTTGCCTTCCATGATCTCTGGGTTCTTCCTTCACAGTTCCACCCATTTCTGCTCAGTCTTCTTTGTGGGATCCTCTTTGGCATCTCCCATTCAATTGTGTGATCTCAGAGTTCCTTCCTTTGTTCTCTTCTCTCCTTAATCTCTGTCTCCGTACTCTCCAGACAGATCTCATTCACTTCCATGAATGTGGAATATCTACTTACCAAATATGTATCTTTAGCTCTGAATTCTCTCCCAGAGCTGCAGACCTGTTGATATACCTGCTTCTTGTGTATCCTCCCCAGTGATGTCTGAGGACAGCTGGAATTCAACATGCATTAACTCTTTGTCTCCCCGGCCACTCCCAAATCTGTGCTTCCCCCTAATTCCCTATCCTAGTGCATCATGATCCCCTCATTCCAATAAGCTGGAAGCTTGAAAGGTACCCTGGACATCCTCCTGTACTTTGCCCATCAGAGTCCTGTTGACTTTATTTCCCCAAAACTTTTGCATTCATCTGCTTTTCTCCATACCCATGCCACTAGCTGAGTCCAGGACTGCATTGTCTTCTGCCTGGATCATTGTAAAAGCCTCCAAACTGGTCTGACTACCCCCATTCACTTCAGTGTTCCATTCTATTCCCCAAATTGCTCCCCAAGAGTGATCTCACTAAAATGTAAATCAAGTCATGTTACTCCCTTGCTTAAAATTCAATGACATTCCATTGCCAACAGAATAAAATTCCAACTGCTTAGCATGACTTATAAAGTCCTTCATAATTTAACTCTGACTACTAGTGTTACCAAGATAAGCAATTATGCAAATACAATTTTCTCCACCTGGAATGCCCTTGTAAATAAAATCGAGCTTCATTAATATCACACTGTGTTAAGGGGGCTCTTTATCTGGTTTTCCCTAATTTGGGGAAAAGAATTCTTTCTATTATGAAATATTTCAAGCACATAGGAAAGCAGAGAGAAGTAATGAAAAATGCTGCCAAGCTTTGGCAAATCTTAAAATCTTGACACATTTCCTTCAGAAGTATTTTCTTTGTTAAGAAAGTAAGTCAGAGAGAGAAAGACAAATACCATATGATATCACTTGTATGTGGCATCTAAAATATGATACAAATCAACATATCTATGAAACAGAAACAGACTCACAGACTTGTGGCAGCCAAGGGGGGTGGAAGGGAAGGATTGGGAGTTTGGGATTAGCAGATGCAAATTATTTTATGTAGGATGGATAACAAAAAGATCCTGTGATATATATGCCAATATATATGTATAACTGAGTCACTGAGTCACTTTGCTGTACAGAAGAAATTAACATTGTAAATCAACTTACTCTAATAAAATTTTTAAAAAACTCATTGCAGATACAGTTAAGACCTCCATCCCCCTCCTTCCATCCCACCCTATCCAGAGGTAGCCACCTTATTGAATTCGGTATTTATCATTTTATACTTTTACTCTGCTGCTTTTGTCTCCATAAATCCTATATAGTATCGTGTCACACACTTTCAAGCTTTATGTAAGTGTTGTTACATGGTATGCATCCTGCAACTTGCTCTTTTGCTCAACAATGCTTTTGAGATTTATCCAAGCTGATAAATGAGTCTCTAATTCTGAAGGCCGCTTAGTATTCTACTGTGTGAATAGACCACAGTTTATACATCCATTCTCCTTTGGTAGATATTTAGGTTGTTTCTAATTTCTCCCTATTACAAATAATGCTGCAATAAACATTTTCCATTCATCTCTCCCTGTGTACACATGGAACACTAGGTTATTTACCTAGTGTGGGAAACTAGGTTATATACCCAGAATGGAATTCCTAGTAGAAGGACATGTACATCTTAAACTTTAGTACCTAGTTTTCTCCCAAAATTCTTCAAGAAATGTTAGTATAAACTTTTCTCCAAAGGCAGTAGAACCTTGACCTTACTACTCAGATAGGGTTCAAGTGCAAACCTAGTCCAAGATATAACAACACTTAAGATGAGGTACTGAAACTAGCAACTTTGTAAAGCTTATCAGAGGACCTTATAAGTGATTGCAGTTGTATTCAATTATCAGAATTTCAGTACCTACTCTGTGTATGTGCATGCATTGTGTGTGTGTGTGTGTGTGTGTGTGTGTGTTTTGTTTGGAATTCTGTGGTTCTGGTATGTCTCTAGCTTCTTTGGAGGAACTGTAATTGATGGTATTCTAAAGAATTGGCTTTCTTCTGAGTGCTCAGGTGCTAGGAACCGTTTCTGTTTGTTCATGCAGTCAGTCAATAAATTTTTATTTACCCACTATGCAGCTGGCACCATTCTGAGAGCTGGAGGGTACACCAGTGAACACAAGAGACAAAGCCTTGATCCTCACAGTACTTATATTCTGGTGGAGGTGGGCAGACAAATAAATACACACAAAAACATATAATATGTCAGCTGGTAATATGTGCAATTTAGAAAAAGCAGGGAGAGGGGAAGAGGGAATGCTGGAGTAAGGGGGTGGAGTTGCTCTTTCATAAAAAATGATCATGGAGGACCTTGTGGCAAAGGTGATATTGAAATAGGTCCTAAAGAAAGTGAGAAAGTGAGCCATGCGATTCTGGGAGAGAAGAGCTTTGGAAGCAGAGGGGAGAGTACGTGTAAAGTTCTGAAGTGGGAGGATGCTCTGCATGTTCTAGGACCAGCAAGGAGGCCCAAGTGGCCAAGACTGAGCGAGCAGAGAGTAAGTGGAAGTAATGGGGGTGAGGTCAGGGTAGCAGAGTTGGGAGGAAACTGATTTTACTCTGACTTGGGTGAGAAGCCATTGGAGGGATTGGAGCAGAGGAACGCCATGATCTGATCTGAGTTTTTGAACAATCACTCTGATCACAAGAACAGAAGCAGGGAGACCCTTTGTGGAGACTGTTATGATATTCTCAGTGAGGGATGATTGTGGCTTGGACCACGATTTGGGCAGTGGAGGTGCTGAGAGGAGGTCAGAGTTTGTGTGTATTTTGAAAGAGATTTTGTGTTGGGTTCGAAGTGAGATGCAAGAGAAAGAAAAGAGTCATGGGTGATAACAAGGTTTCCGCCATGAACAAAGGAAAAATGGAGAAACTAGTAACTGAAGTGGGTAAGATCAGAGCAGTAACAGGTTGGGGAGGAGTAAGAAGTTTCTTCTGGTTGTGGTAAGGCTGAGACTCCTTCAAGTACAAATGCTTAGTAGGCAGTGAGATATACGAACTTGGAGTTCATTGTTGAGGTCTAGGCTAGAGACATAAATGTGGGAGTCATCAGCATTTAGATGCTTTTTTTTTTTTGATTCATGTGTTTACATCCTCAAAAGGAGCTTTTAAAAATTTTTTAAATTACTTTTTAAAGTGTGAGCTATGCTAGGAATTTAGTTTAGCTAAATGGATCCCAGAGGTCTGAGGGCTGAGTCCCGGGGCTCTCTGACACAGAGTGACAGGGAATGAGGAGGAACCACACAGGAGATGGAAGGCAGGTCTTTGAGGTGGGAGGTGAGACTGATGTCCCAGAAGCCACAGGAAGAAAGTGTTTCAAGCAAAAGGATGTGGCAATTCTATTAAATGTTGCTGGATTATCACATTTTTAAGGATTGAAAATTCACTATGGATTTTACAACATAAAGATACTGGTGATCTTGGCAAAAGCTATTTTAGTGGAGTGGTGAAGTCAAATGCCTGTTTGGAGTAGGTTCAAGGGAAAATGTGAAGAAAAGAATTAGAGAAAAAGAAAATAGACAACTCTTTCAAGCAAAGATTTTATTGTGAAGTCTCTGTTAATGCTTAGGTCTAAACTTAAAAGGCCCCCACAGCTGGATGGCAACCTGACCCTTGCTGTATAACCCCCTCAGTGACCTTGGCAATAGCAGTCTGGATAGTCACTCCAGTTACTTCCTTCTCCGTGTTGGGTGGATGTATCCTTCTCCACCTTATCTGCAGGGTGGACCTTAGGCATCTCCATGTGTGTGAATTCTTCAGATGGAACAAATCATTCTGGACTTCATGCATGTTTTTAGTATAATCACGTTGCATTATTATAACTTATCCCCCACTATGCAGTGCCTTTATGAAAATAAGTCTTGTGACTTGCAGGATCCCCAGTGCTAAGTACAGAGTATGCCTAGTACTTAGGTATGTTCAGGTAATATTGGTTGAACTAAACAGAATGATTTTAAAGAAATGTAGGGTTCAAGCCTTCCATTCCATTTACAAGGGCATAGCCGAGTGCCCTTTTATTTCTGTATGGGAGAGAGAAACACTCTTCATCCTCAGAGTAGCCTGAAACAGTATGCTTGTGGAGAGTTTGGCAAAACCCTGTTATTTATTTATTTATTTAAAAAAAATTTAAATTTTATATTGGCGTATAGGTGATTTAAAATGTTGTGTTAGTTTCATGTGTACAGCAAAGTGATTTAGTTATACATGTTCATTTATCTATCCTTTTTCAGATTCTTTTCTCATCTAGGTTATTACAGAGGGATAAATTAGGAGGTTGGGATTAACATATACACAATACTATTTTCTTGTTCTTATCCCAAGTAATTCCAGCTGAAGTCAAAGGGGGCCTTGCTGACATGCACCCGCAAAGGGCCTGCCTAGTCTAGTGTCTTCCATGTACTCCATCACGGTGATTTGTGGTGGTGCTGAAGTGGGTGACCCTAGTAGGTGCATTCCTCATGCACCATTAGGCCAAACTGAGTGCTCCGTTAGCTTTTCACTCAAGCAACTGTATTATCCTAATGTGCCTTCACCAAGCACTGATGTAATTTCATTCCCAGAATCATTTCAATTAGATTCCAAGTAGTCTTTTATTGCACTTTGGAAGGTTTTTGAAATGACAAATTATTTCTACATTCAATCTGCTGTTTTTTTCTTTTGTCTGATTCTTCATGGCTGAAAGCCCCTGGGTACTTTGTCTTGTGTGTTTTTTGGCTAACTGAGAGTTGTCTAAAATATAGTTGGACACCACTCCTAAAGAATATTCTCCTTTTGCATTTACTCTCTATGTTTATTCTTTGGTTTCTACTATTAATTAGCACATTCATTTCCAGATAGCCACAATGAGGTTAGAATAAATGTATCAAGTTATGTATCCAGCAAAGCCCAATGTATTCAGAGTGGTAACAAGAGACAAATTCTAGTCTGATAAACACCATTAAATGGAAAAGATAAATCAAATCTTATTGCCTTAGTCAGCAAGTTTTATTCCACAAAAGGAATCCAAGCTGAACCACAGCTGTAATTTGGAGCCTTAGCTCAAAGTGACTGCTTCGTATTTTTCTCAAGGATCGGAAAATCAAATCTGTATTCTGCTCGTCGGACACACCGTAAAGGGTGCCACATTCACCTGGGTTGTTCGGAAGGCCCATAAGTCTTGGTAACTTGGTGTATTTCAATGCACAGCCATGAGTTCCACACGGCATTAATTCTGCTCTGTTGCTTGTCCATTTGAAATAAAAAAGTGTCGTTGAATACATTATACTTGGGGACCTCTAAATCCCATTTTAGTTTGCTGTCATTCTCGAGGTCACCCATCTCCTTTGCTATCCTTATTTCAGTATCCAGAGCACCTTTAAAGTTTGCTCCTATTGTGTCCTTTTCTCTTTTATCTTTGACAACTGCATCAGCTCCTACTCTTGAGGAAATTAACATTGCCTTTTATTCACAAAGCAAGATTATTTGCAAAGGTCAATAGATATAGCACATCACTCTGGTATATTTCTAGAGAGACATGCCTGCTATATTTCAGTGATGCCCTGGGTTAAAGGTCCAGCTTATTAAGGGTGAATAGCTATGTAGAAACGATCATTATAAATTCATTTGTTATTTGAAAGAAACTAATTCTTTTTAGAAGATTTTATGAGTGGCTCTATTAGAGGAAAGAGATGCAGAGCTGGGGACTGTGGAAGGTATGGCTATTTTCATCCAGCTACCCTCACGAAGTTTTTCTTGACTGGGAAAGTCACTGTTGCCTATTTTTAGCACACATAGTGAGTTAGCTAAATATTATTTTCACTTTTATTAGGTATTTCCATTTCAGTGACTTGGGTTAAACCATGGTGAATCTACTCTATTTCCTCTTACTTTTTGTAATAATGGATATTGTCTTATGATATTGTCTTATTGATTCTACCAATGTTTAAGCCAGAATACAAATTGTAAAGGATGGAATTTTTAACCAGGAAAAGTGAAAAACATATGTCAGTAACTCCTGAGGGTAAACACTGTAGAGGTAGATAGGTGTAAGAGGTACATGCATGTTTTACTGAGAGCAGTGGTGGGTCAAGAAAAGTCCAGGCTTGGCATATGAATGACAGATACAAATCAAATGTATAGGCATTATTAACACTTACTCTTATTTTCATTTTGTCAGCAAACCTCCATAATACCCCAGTTATATGACATGATTTTAGGAGAATCAAATGTAACAGTTCAAACTTATAGAATTAATTGCTTTTAACCTTAGTTCTAATTACTGGAGATGTAACAGTTTGGCTTTTTCACAGGTTGTAGTACCATGCACAAGGAGGATGGTTAGGCTGTGTGAATCGGCTAGTTCATGAGTGCCGGCTATGTGGGAAATTTCCTCTGTGTCACTGGTGAAAACTGGTCTTCATTTGATCTACAAACAAGGTAAACATAATTTATCCAAAGTAGGAGAGTTTTGAAAGTAAGCAGGGGTGCTATTAATAATTAAGTTAGGACACAGACAACTCCATATTGTCAGATATTTTACTAGAAATGAAATGGCTTTAAAATATTTCTGTTCTTGTGAAATGTTTTCTTCTTGTATAGATTATAACAGAATATTGAATTCACCTAACATAGACTTGACCCTCAAAAAAAGTACTTTTATTGTGGAAATTACTGGAAAAGGAATTTTATCTAGGAACAATAAATGCTGGGCTATGAAAAGAAATATTTACTTTGGTTTTATATTAATAGGCTTAAGTCTAAGCCTATTAAGCCGGGTTGGAAGAAAGAGACCTGTTTTTCCCTGCTAACAGGTCAGTGACTCAGAATATGTCACCTAGTGGATGGGAAAGAGAAGCTCTTGAAGGACTGATGACAGAGACTCAGGAGTCTGTCAACTCAGCAAAGGAAGAACCTATAGGAGAAAAGCAAACTTGAACACAGGAAAAGCAGTCAAGATGGCAGCACAGAGATAAAAAGAGCTACCATTTCTCCCCTTTGTTTTCTCTGGAAGACACAGAACCATACACAAGACTGACTTACTTGTGGGTTCTGGAGGATCCGAAATGTTGCCCTCAGGAGAGACCAAGGAGTTTCTTCAGCCCAGTGGGTGAAGCAAACAACCTCAAATTGGGATTTTGATGGCAGATGAAGTGTGAAATTGTTCACTTGATATTCCTCATATGGCTTTCCCTGTTCATTATATTTCTTTTTATTTAACTGATGGAAAACATGCCTGAACTGTATGTCAGCTATTTTCAGCAGGGCAGATTGGAGATTGGAAATGGGCTGGGATTTAAGGGGTGAAGTTAGGCAGCTGGTTTGAGCCCTACCTATATATTAGAATCAACTGAAGAGCCAGCCCCCTCTCATTGTCTTACTTAATTGCTCTGGCTGGGGCATGGATAACTCTAATTTTAAAAAGGTTCTCAGATAGTTCTACTGTGTAGTCAAGATTGAGAGCCACTAAGTCAGAGTATCTGACACAGTGACAGTCCATGAAATTAATTCACTGAACGAATTGAGTTTTAAGATTTCATAAATTTACCTGCAGGTATGTAGTTCATTACCCTGGGTGCTCAGGTACAGGGGCGCTGGTGAGATTCTCTCAGCTTTTGTTGATCTGAACAAGGCTTCATTTGCTTTCACTTTTAGAGGTTAGTTTCATTGAATATAGCATTGTATGTTGACAAGTTTTTCTTTCATTACTTTAAAGATATCATTCCATTGTCTTCTGGCCAGCAGGGTTTCTGTCTAGAAGTCAGCTGTCATAATTATCTTTTCTAAAAATAAATAATGTGCTCATTTCCCCCTCTCTAGCCTTAAAATTTTCTCTTTATCATTTATTTTAAGCAATTTGATTGTGATGTACCTTTTTATGTTTCTTCTTGGAGTTTGTTGAGCATCTTGGATCTGCTGCTTTATAGTTTTCATCAAATTTCGACCACTATTTCCTCAAATATTTTTTTTCCTGCCTCTCCTCTTTTATGGGACTCTGATTACATGTATATTAGACTAATTAATTTTACTAATTTATTAACTTATTTTTTAGTAGACTTTATTTTTCAGGGTAGTTTTAGGTGCACATAAAACTGAGGGTACATAGAATACCCATACACCCTTGTGCCCACATGTACACAACCTCCCCCACTATCAACATCTCAACCAGAGTGGTTGCTCATTTCAATGGGTAGTTATTGACACATCATTTTCATCCAAAGTCTATTGTTTACATTAGGATTCCCTCTTGATGTTGCACATTCTATGGGTTTTGACAAATGAATACTTTGTAACATGACATGTATCCAACATTATTCTATTATACAAAATAGTTTCACTGTCCTAAAAATCCTCTGTGCTTGTCTATGTATCCATCCCTCCCCACAACCTCTGGCAACCACTGATCTTCTAACTGTCTCCATAGTTTTACCTTTTCTATCATGTTATACAGTTGGCATCATACAGTATGTAGCCTTTCCAATGGGCTTCTTTTACTTAGTAATATACACTTAAGTTTCCTCCAGGTCTTTTCATGGCTTGATAGCTCATTCCTTTTTAGCACTAAATAATATTCCATTGTCTGGCTGTACCACAGATTATTTATCCATTCACCTACTGAGGGACACCTTGGTTACTTCCAATTTTTGACAATTATGGATAAAACTGCTATACACATCCATGTGCAGGATTTTGTGTGGACATAAGTTTTCACCTCATTTGGGTAAATACCAAGGAGTGCGATTGTTGGGTCATAGCTAAGACTATGTTTAGTTTTATAAGAAACTGCCAAACTTTCTCCCAAAATGGGTGTACCATTTTGCATTCTTACCAGCAATGAATGAGAGCTCCTCTTGCTCCATATTGTCACCAGCATTTGGTGTTGTCAGTGTTTTGGATTTTGGACATTCAAATAGGTATGTGGTGTACTATTTTTCAATTACTTTATTTTTCTTCCGGCTTTTCTTAGAAACTATATATTAGGGATATCAGCTCTGCTGTGACATAAATTGCAAATATTTTTTCCTGATTTATCATTTTCGTTTGATTTTGCTTATAGTGTTATTATTATTTTTATTTTTGCCTTACAAAGCTTGTTTATTTTTAACTTTTCAAAATTATCCATTTTTATTTTATTGCTTCTGGACATTGAGTCATGGTTAGGAACTTCTTCCCCTCTCCCAGGTAACAGAGGAATTTACTCACATCTTATTATAGTGCTTCTGTCATTTTCTTCCTTCCTTCCTTTCTTCCTTCCTTCCTTCCTTCCTTCGTTCCTTCCTACCTCTCTTTCTTTCTTCCTTCCTTCCTTCCTTCCTTCCTTCCTTTCTTTCTTTCTTTCTTTCTTTCTTTCTTTCTTTCTTTCTTTCTTTCTTTCTTTCTTTCTCTCTCTCTCTCTCTCTCTCTCTCTCTCTCTCTCTCTTTCTTTCTTTCTTTCTTTCTTTCTTTCTTTCTTTCTTTCTTTCTTCTTTCTCCCCTCCCACTTCCCTCCCTTCCTTTCCATCCATCTAGATTTAGATATCTAATTCAATGGAGTTGATCCTGGTGTATGTTGTGACATATAGATCCAATGACACATTCTTCCAAATGACTATTCAGTTTTCTCAATACCATTTATTAATATTTTCATATTTTCCCCCACTGATTTGAGATACCATCTTTTTTAAATATTATATTTTACCTTTTTTTAAATTTTATAAATTTATTTATTTATTTATTTACTTTTAGCTGTGTTGGATCTTCGTCTCTATGCGAGGGCTTTCTCTAGTTGCAGCAAGCAGGGACCACTCCTCATCACGGTGTGTGGGCCTCTCACTATCACGGCCTCTCTTGTTGTGAGCACAGGCCCCAGACGTGCAGGCTCAGCAGTTGTGGCTCACGGGCCTAGTTGCTCCGCGGCATGTGGGATCCTCCCAGACCAGGGCTCGAACCCGTGTCCCTTGCACTGGCAGGCAGACTCTCAACCACTGCGCCACCAGGGAAGCCTGAGATACCATCTTTAATACATAATAAATTTACATATGCACTTGGGTCTATTTCTAGATAGTCTTTTTTAACCCATTGTTTTTCTGATACTACCCACTGATTTCCTGAATAGCACACAATTTTAAATATGTAGGTTTTATAATAATATTTTAGAATCTATTTGAGTTAGCCTCTCTCATTTTTTCATCTTCTTTTCTTTTTAGGTTTTCTTGTTCACCTTTTTTTTTTTGAAATGCATATAGATTTATTGATAACAACACATTTACAGGGAAAGTAGGAGGTTACCTAAGATTTATATTTATTGATCACTCACTTTGTGCTAAGCACAGTTGTATCTCTTCAGAGGAAATGTATTAAAGTTCAGTGCGATCAGTATTCCTAGTTTGCTAGATAAATACTATTTAAGAAGAGGCTTTATCTGTAATGTCAGATGAGAATGCTGAGTGGCAATCAGTATGAAGGAGTTTTTATCCTGTTTTTAAAAAAATTGCAGTGAAAAACATATAAAATTTACTGTCTTAACTATTTTTTCAGTGTGCAATACAGTGGTGTTAATTATATTCACATTGAGGTGCAATGGATTTTCAGAACTTTCCCATCTTGCCTGTTTATTTTTAAATATTAACTTTATTTATTTATTAATTAAACATCTTTATTGGAGTATAATTGCTTTACAATGGTGTGTTAGTTTCTGCTTTATAACAAAGTGAATCAGCTATATATATACATATACCCCCATATCTACTCCCTCTTGCATCTCCCTCCCTCCATCCCTCCCTATCTCATCCTTCTAGCTGGTCAGAAAGCACCGAGCTGATCTCCCTGTGCTATGCAGCTGCTTCCCACTAGCTATCTATTTTACATTTGGTAGTATATATTACTCCATGACACTCTCTCACTTTGTCCCAGCTTACGTGTCTCCCTCCCCGTGTCCTCAAGTCCATTCTCAACATCTGCATCTTTATTCCTGTCGTGTCCCTAGGTTCTTCATAGCCTTTTTTTTTTTTTAGATACCATATATATGTGTTAGCATACAGTATTTGTTTTTCTCTTTCTGACTTATTTCACTCTGTATGACAGACTCTAGATCCATCCACCTCACTGCAAATAACTCAATTTCGTTTCTTTCTATGGCTGAGTAATATTCCATTGTATATATGAGCCACATCTTCTTTATCCATTCATCTGTCGATGAACACTTAGGTTGCTTCCATGTCCTGGCTATTGTAAATACAGCTGCAAAGAAAATTGTGGTACATGACTCTTTTTGAATTATGGTTTTCTCAGGATATATGCCCAGTAGAGGGACTGCTGGGTCATATGGTAGTCCTATTTTTAGTTTTTTAAGGAACCTCCATACAGTTCTCCACAGTGGCTGCATCAATTTACATTCCCACCAACAGTGCAAGAGTGTTCCCTTTTCTCCACACCATCTCCAGCATTTATTGCATGTAGATTTTTTGATGATGGCCATTCTGACTGGTGTGAGGTGATATCTCATTGAACTTTTGATTTGCATTTCTCTAATGATTAGTGATGTTGAGCATCCTTTCATGTGTTTGTTGGCAATCTGTATATCTTCTTTGAAGAAATGTCTGTTTACGTCTTCAGCCCATGTTTGGATTTGGTTGTTTGGTTTTCTAATATTGAGCTGCATGAGCTGCTTGTAAATTTCGGAGATTAATCCTTTGTCAGTTGCTTCGTTTGCAAATATTTTCTCCCATTCTGAGGGTTGTCTTTTCGTCTTGTTTATGGTTTCCTTTGCTGTGCAGAAGTTTTAAAGTTTCATTAGGTCCCATTTGTTTATATTTGTTTTTATTTTCATTTCTCTAGGAGGTGGGTCCAAAAGGATCTTGCTGTGATTTATGTCATAGAGTGTTCTAACTATGTTTTCCTCTAAGAGTTTGATAGTGTCTGGCCTTACATTTAGGTCTTTAATCCATTTTGAGTTTATTTTTGTGTATGGTGTTAGGAAGTGTTCTAATTTCATTCTTTTACATGTAGCTGTCCAGTTTTCCCAGCCCCACTTACTGAAGAGGCTGTCTTTTCTCCATTGTTTATTCTTGCCTCCTTTATCAAAAACAAGGTGACTATATGTGCATGGGTTTATCTCTGGGCTTTCTATCCTGTTCCATTGATGTATATGTCTGTTTTTGTGCCAGTACCATACTGTCTTGATTACTGTAGCTTTATAGTATAGTCTGAAGTCAGGGAGCCTGATTCTTCCAACTCCGTTTTTCTTTCGCAAGATTGCTTTGGCTATTTGGGGTCTTTTGTGTTTCCATACAAATTGTGAAATTTTTTGTTCTAGTTCTGTGAAAAATGCCATTGGTAGTTTGATAGGGATTGCATTGAATCTATAGTTTGCTTTGGGTAGTATAGTCATTTTCACAATGTTGATTCTTCCAGTCCAAGAATATGGTGTATCTCTCCATCTGTTTGTATCATCTTTAATTTCTTTCATCGGTGTCTTATAGTTTTCTGCATACAGGTCTTTTGTCTCCTTAGGTAGGTTTATTCCTAGGTATTTTATACTTTTTTTGCAATGGTAAATGGGAGTGTTTCCTTCATTTCTCTTTCAGATTTTTCATTGTTAGTGTATAGGAATGCAAGAGATTTCTGTGCATTTATTTTGTATCCTGCTACTTTACCAGATTCATTGTTTAGCTCCAGCAGTTTTCTGGTAGCATCTTTAGGATTCTCTATGTATAGTATAGTGTCATCTGCAAACAGTGACAGCTTTACTTCTTTTTCAATTTGTATTTCTTTTATTTCTTTTTCTTCTCTGATTGCTGTGTCTAAAACTGCCAAAACTATATTTAATAATAGTGGTGAGAGTGAGCAACCTTGTCTTGTTCCTCATCTTAGTGGAAATGGTTTCAGTTTTTCATCACTGAGAATGATGTTGGCTGTGGGTTTGTCATATATGGCCTTTATTATGTTGATGTAAGTTCCCTCTATGCCTACTTTCTGGAGTGTTTTTATCATAAATGGGTGTTGAATTTTGTCGAAAGCTTTCTCTGCATCTATTGAGATGATCATATGATTTTTCTCCTTCAATTTTTTAATATGGTGTATCACATTGATTGATTTGCGTTTACTGAAGAATCCTTACATTCCTGGGATAAACCCCACTTGATCATGGTGTATGATCCTTTTAATGTGCTGTTGGATTCTGTTTGCTAGTATTTTGTTGAGGATTTTTGCATCTATGTTCATCAGTGTTACTGGCCTGTAGTTTTCTTTCTTTGTGACATCTTTGTATGGTTTTGGTATCAGGGTGATGGTGACCTCATAGAATGAGTTTGGGAGTGTTCCTCCCTCTGCTATAGTTTGGAAGAGTTTGAGAAGAATAGGTGGTAGCTCTTCTCTAAATGTTTGATAGAATTCTCCTGTGAAGCCATCTGGTCCTGGGCTTTTGTTTGTTGGAAGATTTTTAATCACAGTCTCAATTTCAGTGCTTGTGATGGTCTGTTTATATTTTCTATTTCTTCCTGGTTCAGTCTTGGAAGGTTGTGTTTTTCTAAGAATGTGTCCGTTTCTTCTAGGATGTCCATTTTATTGTCATATAGTTGCTTGTAGTAATCTCTCATGATCCTTTGTATTTCTGCAGTGTCAGTTGTTACTTCTCCTTTTTCATTTCTAATTGTATTGATTTGAGTCTTCTCCCTTTTTTTCTTGATGAGTCTGGCTAATGGTTTACCAATTTTGTTTATCTTCTCAAAGAAGCAACTGTTAGCTTTATAGATCTTTGCTATTGTTCTCTTCATTTCTTTTTCATTTATTTCTGATCTGAAATTTATGATATCTTTCCTTCTGCTAACTTTGGTGTTTTTTATTCTTCTTTCTCTAATTGCTTTAGGTGTAAGGTTAGGTTGTTTATTTGAGATGTTTCCTGTTTCTTGAGGTAGGATTGTATTGCTCTAAAATTCCCTCTTAGAACTGCTTTTGCTGCATCCCCTAGGTTTTGGGTCGTCATGTTTTCATTGTCATTTGTTTCTAAGTATTTTTTGATTTCCTCTTTGATTTCTTCAGTGATCTCTTGGTTATTAAGTAGTGTATTGTTTAACCTCTATGTGTTTGTATATTTTACAGATTTTTTCCTGTAATTGATATCTAGTCTCATAGCATTGTGAGCAGGAAAGATACTTGATACGATTTCAATTTTCTTCAATTTACCAAGGCTTGATTTGTGACTGAAGTATGATCTATCCTGGAGAATGTTCCATGAGCATTTGAGAAGAAAGTGTATTCTGTTGTTTTTGGATGGAATGTCCTGTAAATATCAATTAAGTCCATCTTGTTTAATATATCATTTAAAGCTTGTGTTTCCTTATTTATTTTCATTGTGGATGATCTGTCCATTGGTGAATGTGGGATGTTAAAGTCCTCTACTATGATTGTGTTACTGTCAATTTCCCCTTTTATGGTTGTTAACATTTGCCTTATGTATTGGGGTGCTCCTACGTTGGGTGCATAAATAATTAAAATTTTTTTATCTTCCTCTTGGATTGATCCCTTCATCATTATGTAGTGTCCTTCTTTGTCTCTTGCAATAGCTTTTATGTTAAAGTCTATTTTGTCTGATATGAGAATTGCTACTCCAGCTTTCTTTTGATTTCCATTTGCATGGAATATTTTTTTCCATCCCCTCACTTCCAGTCTGTATGTGTCTCCAGGTCTGAAGTGGGTCTCTAATAGAGAACATATATATGGGTCTTGTTTTTGTATCCATTCAGCCAGTCGATGTCTTTTGGTTGGAGCATTTAATCCATTTACATTTCAGGTAATTATCCATATGTATGTTCCTATTACCATTTTCTTAATTGATTTGGGTTTGTTATTGTAGGTCTTTTCCTTCTCTTGTGTTTCCTGCCTAGAGAAGTTCCTTTAGCATTTGTTGTAAAGCTGGTTTGGTGGTGCTGTATTCTCTTAGCTTTTTCTTGTCTGTAAAGGTTTTAATTTCCCCATGAAATCTGAATGAGATCCTTGCTGGGTAGAGTAATCTTTGTTTTAGGTTTTCCCCTTTCATCAGTTTAAATATGTCCTTTCACTCCCTTCAGGCTTGCAGAGTTTCTGCTGAAAGATTAGCTGTTAACCTTATGGGGATTCCCTTGTATTTTTATGTGTGTTTTTCCCTTGCTGCTTTTGATTTTTTTTTTGTATTTAATTTTTGATAGTTGATTAATATGTGTGTTGGTGAGTTTCTCTTTGGGTTTATCCTGTATGGGACTCTCTGCACTTCCTGAAGTTGATTAACTCTTTCCTTTCCCATATTAGGGAAGTTTTCATCTGTAATCTCTTCAAATATCTTCTCATTCTCTTTCTTTTTCTGTTTTTCTCCTGGGACCCCTATAATTCAAATGTTGGTCCGTTTAATGTTGTCCCAGAGGTCTCTGAGACTGTCCTCAATTCTTTTCATTGTTTTTTCTTTATTCTGCTCTGCAGTAGTTATTTCCACTATTTTATCTTCCAGGTCACTTATTCATTCTTCTGCCTCAATTATTCTGCTATTGATTCCTTCTAGAGAATTTTAAATTTAATTTATTGTGCTGTTCATTATCGTTTGTTTCCTCTTTAGTTCTTCTAGGTCCTTGTTAAATGTTTCTTGTATTTTCTCCATTCTATTTCCTAGATTTTGGATCATCTTTACTATCATTACTCTGAATTCCTTTTCAGGTAGACTGCCTATTTCCTCTTCATTTGTTTGGTCTGGTGGGTTTTTATCTTGCTCCTTCATCTGCTGTTTCTCTGTCTTCTCATTTGCTTAAGTTACTGTGTTTGGGGTCTCCTCTTCTCAGGCTATGGGTTCTTAGTTCCCGTTGTTTTTGATGTCTGCCCCCAGGGGCTAAGGTTGGTTCAGTGGGTTGTGTAGGCTTCCTGGTGCAGGGGTCTGGTGCTGTGTTCTGATGGAGGAGGTTGGATCTTGTCTATCTGGTGGGCAGGACCACGTCCAGTGGTGTGTTTTGGGGTGTCTGTGACCTTATTATGATTTTAGGCAGCCTCTCTGCTAATGGGTGGGGTTGTGTTCCTGTCTTGCTAGTTGTTTGACATAGGGTGTCCAGCACTGTAGCTTGCTGGTCGTTGAGTCGAGCTGGGTCTTAGCACTGAGATGGAGATCTCTGGGAGAGCTTTTACCATTTGATATTACATGGAGCTGGGAGGCCTCCTGTGGACCAATGTCCTGAATTCGGCTCTCCCACCTCAGAGGCACAGACCTGACACCCGCCCAGATCACCATGACCCTGTCAGCCACACGGCTCAGAAGAAAAAAAGAAAGAAAGAAAAAATAATAAAATAAAGTTATTAAAATAAAAATTATTAAGAATAAAAAAATTAAAAAGTAATAAAAAAAAGAAAGAAGAAGAAAAAAAACCGGACAGACAGAACCCTAGGACAAATGGTAAAAGCAAAGGTATACAGATAAAATCACACAAAGAAGCATATACATAAAGAGAAAAAGGAGAAACATATATATATCATTGTTTCTAAAGTCCACCGCCTCAATTTTGGGATGATTCGTTGTCTAATCAGGTATTTCACAGATGCAGGGTACATCAAGTTGATCATGGAGATTTAATCGGCTGCTCCTGTGGCTGCTGGGAAAGATTTCCCTTTCTCTTCTTTGTTCACACAGCTCCTGGGGTTCAGGTTTGGATTAGGCCCTGCCTCTGCATGTAGGTCTCCTGAGGGCGTCTGTTCTTCTCTCAGACAGGATGGGGTTAAAGTAACAGCTGATTAGGGGGCTCTGCCTCAGTCAGGCCGCAGGGAGGGAGGGGTATGGAATGCAGGGGGAGGTGAGCCTGTGGCAGCAGAGGCCAGCGTGATGTTGCAACAGCTTGAGGCATGCCGTGTGTTCTCCCCAGGAAGTTGTCCCTGGATCACGGGACCCTGGCAGTGGCGGGCTGCACAGGCTCCTGGGAGGGGAGGTGTGGATAGTGACTTGTGCTTGCACACAGGCTTCTTGGTGGCTGCAACAGCAGCCTTAGCATTTCATGACCCTCTCTGGTGTCCGTGCTGATAGCCATGGCTCATGCCCATCCCTGGAGCTTGTTTAGGCGGTACTCTGAATCCCCTCTTTTCGTGCACCCTGAAACAATGGTCTCTTGCCTCTTAGGCAGGTCCAGACTTTTTCCCGGACACCCTCCTGGCTAGCTGTGGCGCACTAGTCCCCTTTAGGCTGTGTTCATGCAGCCAACCCCAGTCCTCTCCCTGGGATCCGAACTCTGAAGCTGGAGCCTCAGCTCCCAGCCCCCACCCGCCCTGATGGGTGAGCAGACAAGCCTCTCAGGCTGGTGAGGGCTGGTCGGCATGGATTCTCTGTGTGGGAATCTCTTCGCTTTGCCCTCTGCACCCATGTTGCTGCGCTCTCCTCCGTTGCTCTGAAGCTTCCCCCCCACCCCCCGCCAACCCCCTCTCTGCCAGTAAAGGTGCTTTCTAGTGTGTGGAAACTTTTCCTCCTTCACAGCTCCCTCCCAGTGGTGCAGCTCCCATCCCTATTCTTTTGTCTCTGTTTTTTCTTTTTTCTTTTGCCCTACCCAGGTAAAGGGGGAGTTTCTTGCTTTTTGGGAAGTCTGAGGTGTTCTGCCAGCGTTCAGTAGGTGTTCTGTAGGAGTTTTTCACATGTAGATATATTTCTGATGTATTTGTGGGGATGAAGGCGATCTCCACATCTCACTCCTCTGCTACCTTGAAGGTCTCTCCTAAATATTAACTTTAAAATCAACTTATCTGTATCTGGGTAAAAACTTACTGGCATTATTTTGCGATTGAGTAAATTTACAGATTAACTTAGGGAGAATTGATATCTTTATGTTTAGTCTTCGTATTCAAAAACATTGTTTGATTTTTCATTTGTTCAAGTCTACTGTTTTATATTTCAGAAATAATATAAAATTTTCCTCATATAAGTGTGCATATCTCTTGTTATCTTATAACAAAGTATTTTTCTTTGCTATTTCTGTAAATTGCCTTTTCTTTCATTATATATGCTAACTAGCTATTGTTTGTACATTAGAGAGCTATTCGTTTCTGTATATTAAAATTAGGGTTTCATTGCTAAATTCCGTTATTGTTTGTATTGCTTTTCCATTGGTTCTCTTGGTTTTTCTAGATATGTCTGTCATCTGCAAGTAGAAATAGTTTTATTTCTGTCTTTGAAAGTTTTCTGCCTTTACTTCCTTCCTTTTGCCTATTGTATCCTGTATCTAATTACTGTCAAATATTTTAGGTCTATCTTATTTTTAATCTCCACAAATTAGATATTAGTATTATCTTATACCATCCCTTCAAAACAACATTAAGTAAGATTTATTATTTTATTTTTAAAAAACTAGTTAGGATAAATTCTTATTTCAGTGTGTTTTAAACTTTCTTTAAAAAATATAAGTATTTAAGTTTAGAAATTTTTCTCTAAGAACTATTTGAACAACATTTTCCAAGTTTGGATGTGTAGTATTTTCCTTATTACTTAGTTCTATTTTCTAACTAACTACCATTATTATATCTTATTTGATTAATAAATTATATAAAATTTATAAAAATTATATAAAGTTTTAAAATGACCAAATACATCATTTTAAAAATATATTTTTGTTTTTTATTTCCAACTTAATTTTATTTTGATAAGAGGATATCATCTACATGGTAACACAGTTTTGTTTGTGTTTTGCTGATACTTGGTTTAAAGTCAAGATAATAAATATTGTAAATATTCCATGTGCTTTCTTTATGTAGTTGCTAATTACTGAGTGTTGGATTCTAGGTATATCAGTAGTTCAAATTTGTTAAGTATGTTACTTATGCCTCTATTTTTCTCTACTTGAGCTCTCTTTTATTAAGAATAGTGTTTAAAATCTCATAGTATGAATATTCTTCCAAATCTGCCAATTATTTCTTTACCCATATATTGAAGTTGTATCATTATTTACATACTGACTTAGGATTTTAATTTCTTCCTGGTTAAAGATTTGTATTAACATATATTTATTAATATATTGTGAATCTCTTCATCCCTAAAAGTGTTTTTTGTCTTAAAGTAGAAGTTTATGATCCTTATCTGACATAATAATCACCTAGGGAACTTATAAAAACATCCATGCTCAGTTCCAAACTCTAGAAATTCTGAGTTAATTGGTGTGAGAGATTGGTAATTTTAAAAAGTTTTCCAAATTATTCCAATGTGCAACTAGGTTTCAGAGCTACTAGTCTTTTTTTTTTTTTTTTTATTAATAGAGAGTTACACTGGTTTTAGTTTGGTTAATTTTTACCCAGATAGTTTCTCTATGCTTTAACTTTAACTTTCTCTGTCCTTGGCATTTTAACATTTGTCTTTCTTAAACTGCATAAAGCTGGATTTTTTTTTTTTTTAATTACCAACTTTAAATTGTCTATCTTTTCACTGGCAGGTTTTGTCTTTACTTTTACTGTCATTCCTAATATTTTGGATTTATTTCTATGACCTTATTGAGTACTTTCACTGGGCACTGCTTTTTTTTATGTCCCCTTTTCCTTCCACTCTAATTTTCTGTCTTCTGAATTTATTGCAGTTAAAATTTTAATTATTTATTTATTTTTTCATTTATTAAATATAATTGATAAATAAAAATTGTGTATTTTTACAGTGTACAACATGATGTTTTGATATATGTATCAAATACAATCACAATGTAATTATTCTAAAATGATGTAACAAGCTAATTAAAATATCCATCACCTCAGATACATATATATGAACATATATATATATATATATATTTGTAGTGAGGACATTTCAGATCCACTCTCTTAACAAATTTTAAGATTATAATACAGTATTACTAACTAGAGTCACCATGCTGTGGATTAAAACTCCAACACTTATTCACCCTGCATAACTGAAACTTTTTACCCTCTGACCAACATCTCTCCATTCCCCTCTCCTGCCAGCCCCTGGCAACCACTGTGCTGCTCTCTGCTTCTATGAGTGAGACTTTTTTAGATTCCACGTATAAGAGGTCATACAGTATTTGTCTTTCTCTGTCTGACTTGTTTCACTTAGCATAATGTCTTCCAGGTTTATCCATGTTGTAAATGACAGAATTTATTTTAAAAAAAACTGAATAAGATTCCATTATATGTATACCACATTTTCTTTGTCCATTCATCTGTTGGTGGACATTTAGGTTGATTCCATGTCTGGGCTATTAGGGGATTCTCTGTGTTTCCTGGACCTGGATGTCTGTTTCCTTTTCCAGATTAGAGGAGTTTTCAGCTATTATGGCTTCAGTTATATTCTCTGCCCCCTTCTCTTTATCTTCTCCTTCTAGGACCCCTATAATGCGAATGTTAGTACACTTGATGTTGTCCCAGAGGTCTCTTAAATTGTCTTCCTTTATTTTTATTCTTTATTCCTTCTTTCTGTTCAGCTTCAAGATTTCCACTACTCTGTCTTCCAGCTCACTGTGAGTCGTATCTGTAATTTAAACTTTTCTCATAGACACATTAAAAAAGTAAAAATAAATAGGTAAAACTAATTGTAATAATATATTTTTATTGAACATAATATATCCAAAATGTCATTACAACATGTAGCCAATATAAAAAATTATCAATATTTTACATTCTTCTTTTCATACTAGGACTTCAAAATCTGGTATATATTTTACACTTACAGCACATATCAACTTGGAAGCTAATTTTCATCAGAAATACTTGATCTGTATTTAGATTTCATAAAATTTATAGTTGAAAAATAACTAAATTAAGTATTGGTCTTTAAAATTAAATTAAATTAAATTATAGATTTAGTTTTTTAGTTGCATTAGTCAAATTCCAAATGCCCAGTGGTCACACATGCTGCTGGACAGTGTAACCCTAGAGTCTGATTTTCATCACCTGCCTACATCTACCACTTGCTAGTTATTTGGGCTTGTTACTTAACTTGTCTAAGTCTTGGTTTCCTTATTTGTAAAATACGTTAATAATATAACCTAGTTTATAGGAATATTTTGAACATTAAATCAGATAATCTGTGTAACACACTTAATGCAGTGCCTCCCACATATATGTGCTCATTGATGGTTATTATTGATATTTAGGAATCTAGGAATGGGAACTAGACTGGGGTTGGGAAGAATGGCAAAATGTGTTCTGAACACCCTGACTTTGAAGTGAAGATGGGAGATCTTATGGGTTAGAAGAAACAGATTAGGATTCAGGTGAAAGACTTGGGCCCAGAGAAGTCACGGGAATGAAGGCTTGTGGACACTCTCATGATCACTATTGCACTATCACCCACTTTTCTCTCTTTCCTAGAAGACTGAACTATTTCATGTCTCTTAGATGCAATTGAGAAACTGAATTTTTTAATTTAGTTTTAAGTACTGGAAATTGTGCCTGCACATAGTAGGCATTTAAGAAATGTCTATTGAATTGAACAAATTGAACTCAACAAGAGACTAATGAAACAAGAGAATAGAGAATTGAATACCTAATCATATGTTTTAAGGTAATGACATAGTTCAAATTAATATTTTGGCATACTCTCAGATATACCTTTGAAATGAATAAAAAGCATCAATTTTGTGCTAAAAGTTTGGTGTATAGAAGGTACTCCAAGATGTTAGAAAATAATATCATTCTCAAAAGGGCACTGTGTTTTAATTCAAAACAATACAGTCTTTTAAAAACATCTCTTCTCATTATTTGCATTTTTAAGGCAATCTCTATGCCTTTGAGAGTTTGAAGACTGTGAAAGTCATATAAAATGTACAGAAGAAATTACCCAGCACAACTCCCTCCTAGCAAATCTTTCTCTCAAGAGGTACACATCAGAGAATTTTATTAGTGGACGACAAGGAGGCAGTCTCGTTAGTGTGACATCACTTCCCCATTTGGTGACACTTTTCTGCCCCATTCTTCAGGCCATCTCGTTTGACACTTTGGAACGGCTGCCAAGTCCTTCTCTGCTCTCTATAAACAAGGCTGTCACTCACAGGGCATCCCTCACGTCAGGTAGGAAACAGAGATTAATGACTTTGGAATGGAAAACAGAACAACCATCAAAAGGACTTTTAATACCAGGAGAATTATAGGAGAATAATTAAATCAAATAAAATAATACTATAAATAGACCGTATTACAAGCTGCATTTGTGAAAAGGGTTCATATCAGTTGAAGTTGTTTATTACCTGGGAAGAGTAATAAAAAGAAATAAAATAGATTAAAAATGGTCACCCTCGAGAATCTATTTTCAACTTTTTGGCAGGATTCCCCTGTGGCTGCTGATGCCCGTATAATGTGTCTCATTCCGCCTCTTTTTTCAACTTCAATTCTGCTTTACAAGTAAAACTTCTGATAGTCCTCCCCCCAACCTTAGAGTAGATTTCATTTATCATTTAGTTTAGTGGTTAAAGAAATGAGACAAGCAAGCCTCTGTATCTGGGGCTGACATTTTTAGGCTTCTGATAGGTGGCCTTTTAAGGTCAAATACTCTAAGATGAATCAAAAGTGTTTGAAGGGACAGATCCCATTTAATCTAAATTAGAAGGTGCTGGAAACAGGAATTCGAATTGTAGAAAAGGACTTTTAAGAAATAAACATAATCTTGTACCCACATATTCACAAATATGTGTCTGGTGGCAATGGGAATGTAGTAATTTTGCATTATTGTGTTTCATAAACTTCTTAAGTGCAAGGCATACTGATAACATATGTATCTTTTGCAAAAGAATGACCAGTTTGCTTATAAAGGTCTTTTGATTTTACAGTTTTTAAACTGAATATTTTTGATTCTATGAATCTCATATTGCCTTATAATTATTGTTAATTCAACAAATATTAATAAGGGTTTAATATATTCAGAGCACTGTTCTAGACACTTGGTTTAGAATGAATAAAGGTGACATGATGATTTGCTATGGGGTTTACAGTCTAGTAGGGGCAGAGGTGCAATAGACAAGTAAATAAACTATAAAGAACTTATAAAAAGAAAGAATAAGAGACCTGAGATGTGGTCAGAAAATTAGAGATATTTAATCTAAAATATATAAGATAATAAGAAACTAATCAGGTAAAGAGCCTGGTGGATGGGACAGGGCTGAGGGCTCACTTTAGAGAGAATGACATTGGGGACATTGGTTACATAGCAGTAGATAACTAATACACCATTATGCTCTTCCCACTCAACAAGTGGCCTCCTTTCTGGGATTGTTCAATGATTTATGATTTATAATGGTAATTGTGGAGCTCCCAGACTGGAGAGACCATGATTTACTCCAGGAAATAAAAGTTCATGTGATCGTAGTTCACAAGTGAGGAGAGTGGCATAGGTGAGGTTGGAGGCATAGGTAGAGAGTAATGAGTTTGTTATTGAGATTGTTAAGTGTCATGTTCCTGGATGATTTTTCTGGCAACTGTATGGGGAATGGATTGGAGGGAAAAAATCTGAAAAAGGGACCTGTTGCAGTATTACAGGTGGGTGGAATTTGACACAAAGTGCATGGATTCAAGACACATTTTGGAGGTAGGCTCTAGAGGACTTGCTGCTGAATTGCATGTGAATGGAGGTTCAGGGAGAGGGAGAAATTACAGAGAACATCCCAGTTAGTTTCAGGCTTGAGTATCTAGGTAGATGGGATTGCCTGAGAGAGTAATTTGTTTGAAAATTAAGAGTTCTTCCTTAGACATGTGAAGTTTAATATGTATGTATGGCAAGTAGAGCTCTCAAGTTAACAGTTGGATATTTGAATCTGGAGGCATAAATATGAGATTCCTTGGCATTTATATGTATTTTCATATGTTGGGAGTAGATGACTGATTTTCAGGAGAGAGAAGAGATGTCCTTGGGCCCTGAGAAATGACAATATTTAGAAAGCAGGTAGAAGACAAGGAGTCAGGAAAGGAGAATGAGGGGAAGTGGCCTGAATGGTAGGAGGAAGAGTGTGATGGTGTGGTGTCCTAGGAAGCAAGGGAGGAGAGGATTTTGATAAGGAGAGAGTGATTACCAGATTGAATATGAGATGGAGTAAGATGAGGATAGGAAAATGTCCAGTAGAAATGGCAAAATGTGGTATTTAGTATTAATTGCTAAAAGTAATATCAATGGAATAATAGAGTCAAAACTTAACTACAGAGCTTCCTCAAGAAGACGGGTTTATTTACACCCCAATAAACCCATCATAAGTTGAAAATACTGTAAATCAAAAATGCATCTAATCTACCTACTGAACGTCACAGCTTAGCCCAGCCCACCTAGAATGTACACAGCACACTGACATTAGCCTGCAGTTGGGCAAAATCACCTAACACAAAGCTTATTTTATAATGGAGTGTTGAAACGCTCATGTAATTTATTGAATAATGTACTGAAGGTGAAAAACAGAATGTTTGTGAGGGTGCAGCATGGTTGTAAGTGTACCAGTTGTTCACCCTTATAGTGCTGCAGCTGACAGGAAGCTGCTGCATTGTACTGCATATCACTAGCCTTGGGAAAGATCAAAATTCAAAATTCAAAGTACAGTTTCTACTGAATGCATATCACTTTCACACCATTGTAAAGTTGAAAAATGATAAGTTGAACCATTGTAAGTTAGGGACCGAGTGTAGATGGGTTAAGGCAAAAATGAAACATGGCAAAACAGGGACACCAAGAATCAACATCTGCTTTGAGGGCTTTTGGCCACGAAGGAAATCATAGGCATGCGCTAGCAGCCAGAGGTTGATATGGGGTTAAGAGAGAGTATTTTCAGAGACGTGGTATAAAGGCATATTGATATACTTCTGGGTTTAATATAAAGAGAGGGAGAAATTGAAGACCCAGTAAAATCCTTTAGTATTTAAGAGGAGATGAAGTGTGAAGCACACGTGGAGATCTTGACCATAGATGGGAGCATGGGTGGGAGTCCCCTTGTGGATACAGAAGCTGGTGGGTTGGAGGTTTGGTGGAAGGAGAGACAGGAAATCCTTGCCTGGTAACGTCTATGTTTTTAGTGAAGTCACTGAGAAGGATGATATGGACAGAGGGAAGAAGGAGACCAAGGTAGTGCTGGAGTCTCCAGTAAGTGAGGGGAGAGGCCAAGAGGGCAGTGATGTAAGTAGTAGTGAACTTTACCGGGAACACATTTCTCCTCTTGTAGGTTTTGCTTCCACAATGTGGAGGATAAAATATACTGACTTCTTTTCCATATTTTTCCTTCTGTCTGGCTCTTGGTTTGTTAGTAATATTGGGTGGCTCTTGGGAAATTCCATCAGAGTGGATTTAGAAACATGGGTGGAATTGCTAACAGACGGCACAGAGCAGGAGGCAGTGTACACAGCACCAGGCTGTTTCAATGAAGATTTGGAGGCTCCACCAGAAGGGACATATATGATTTGATTTAATTACCTTGGCAACAAAAGCAGAAACAATTTACCTGAGAAGTTGTCCTGCTTTAAAATCCTGTGCCTTGCTCTCATTGAATAGCAAAAATCTCCTAGACAGATTGAAAAAAATTGCTCAAATATTGTGATATTTAATTTTCCTCTCCTTAAATGGAGAAATGTAAATCAAAGTCCTACCCAAACAGAGTGACTAGGGTTTGGATTTTAACCCATGCAGCCTGAAAAATCATTGTAAATATTTAACAGTTCCCAGATAAGAAGTAGCTTTCAGGGTGGAAAGAGCATAAATGGTACATAGTTATCACTGTGTAATAAAATTCCCCCGAACCTGATATCTTACACCCATTTATTATTTCACTATTTCTGTGGGCCAGGAGTTCAGAGTGCTTTGCTGGATGGTTCTGGCTCATGGCCTCATGAGGCTGCAATCAACCTTTCAGCTGGGGCTGTAGTCTCATCTGAAAACTCAACTGGGAGAGGGTATGCATCCAAGCCCCACTCATGTGGTCATCAGCAAGGTTCAGTTCCATGACACGTGGACCTCCCCATAGGTAGCTTGAGTGCAATCACGACATCCAGTGAGCTTCCCCCGGAATGAGTGATGAGAAAGAGAGGAGGGGCTACACAAGTTGTAAGTACCAGGAGGCGAGGATTATTGGGAGCCACCATGGAAGCTGGCTACAACAGATGCTATGTTATACCTCCACAATACACAACTCCTTCATCATTTGGCTGTGTGACCTTGGAAAATCTAGTTAACATTTTTGAGGTGCAATTTCCTCATTTAGATGGTCTCTATTAACCTTCTTTCTCTAAAAGAAATCTTCAGTCTATTCCCCAAATCTTGTTTACCCAGATGGTTAAAAAGTGAAATTGCAGTTCTCACTTAACCTTCTTAACTGCTGCGTTTTTCACTGTTGCCATCAGTAACAACTTTGACAAGATTATAGAAGATTTATAAGGGCATATATACTAATCAATCAGCCATAGAGAGGGCTTTCCAAATTTTGTTAAGATATTTTAAAGTAAAAGATTCAAATAGATATTTGAGAATGGTTAAACCACTTGCATCATTCATAGTCAGGCTACTCATTACCTTTTTTTTTAAAAAATAAGAACTTTGTATCTCAATAAATCACATACCATATAATTCACCCATTTAAAGTGTACAACTTAATGGTTTTTAATACATTCACAGAGTTGTGCAATCATCCTCACAATCGAGTTTAAAGCATTTCCATCCTCCAAATAGAAACTTCATGACCATTAGCAGTCCTTCCTCACACTCCCCCACCCCCTGCCATAGGCAGCCAATAATCTATTTTCTGTCTGTACAGATTTGCCTGTTCTAGATATTTCTTATAAATTGAATTATACAGTAGGTGCTCTGTGACTAGCTTCTTTCAGTTAGCATGTTTTCAAAGTTCATCCATGTTGGAGTATCGATAATTTATTCTTTTTATTGCCTAATAATATTCCATTGCATGAAAAAACCACATTTTATTTACCCATTAAACAGTTGATGGACATGTGGGTTGCTTCTACTTTTTGGCTGTTACAAATAATGCTGCTATGAACGTTCACGTACAAATTTTTGAGTGGACATCATATGTTTTCATTTCTGCTGGGTATATACTTAAGAGTGAAATTGCTGTTTCATAGGTAACTCTATGTTTAATATTTTGAGGAACTGCCAAACTATTTTCCAAAGCAGCTGCATCATTTTGCATTCCTCTCAGCAATGTATGAGGGCTCCAATTACTCTACTTCCTTGCCAAATGTTTGGGTGCGTGTGTGTGTGTGTGTGTGTGTGTGTGTGTGTGTGTGTTTTATTATAGTCAACCTAGTAGGCGTGAAGTGGTATCTCATTGCATTTTCCTAATGGCTAATAATGTTGAGCATCTTTTCACATGCTTGTCAGCCACTTGTATATCTTCTTTGGAGAAATGTTTATTGAAATCCTGTACCCATTTTTAAACTGAGTTATTTGTATTTTTATTGTTAAGGTGTAAGAGTTCTTTATATATCCTGGATACAAGTCCCTTGTAAGACTTGGTGCCTTCTGGTGGTGTAAAACGTGAAGTTAAGGTTCAATATCATGTGCTGTCTCAAACCCTGGAAAAATTAAAAGGGCCTTGAATGCCCTAACTCTGCTCCATGTGTAAGATCCCATAGCCAAATAACCCTTGTTGTCAAATGGACCAAATGTGGTGCCTGCTTATTCTTGAGTAGCAGGTTTCAATTTCCTGCCAACCCATGGAATTATTCAAAAAAACCAATCACATCCTTTCTTCGAAACCAGAAAACATCCACCCTCTTGATGGCACAAAGTTAAGCTCCAGAGCTCCTGATGGTTCCCTCTGCTCCTCTGTGCAACGCTGTGTGGGCCTACAGGGCAGGTGTCCTCCTCCCTGGGCTGTGAGTGTATGTGGCTCATCAGCTGCTGTTGATCTCATCTGTTCTGTGTCAGGTGTTGCATGTTCTGCCATCCTCGTAACTCTAGGGTGGGAATCCTTCCCTTACCAACCAGGCAAAGAGGAAGCAATCAAGATATATATATGACTTGTAATTTTTTTTTCTTCTTCTGTGTGTCATCTTTCATTTTCTTTTTTTAAAATTTATTTTATCCAAGTATAGTTGATTTACAATTTTGTGTTCATTTTTGCTGTACAGCAAAGTGATTCAGTTATGCAATGTATACATTCTTTTTCATATTCTTTTCCATTATGGTTTACCTCAGGATATTGAATATAGTTCCCTGTGCTATACAGTAAGACCTTGTTGTTTATCCATCCTATATATAATAGTTTACATCTGCTCATCCCAAACTCCCAGTCCTTCCTTCCCCCACCCCCCTCCCCTTTGGCAACCACTAGTCTGTTCTCTATGACTGTGAGTCTGTTTCTCTTTCATAGATAAGTTCATTTGTGTCATATTTTACATTCCATGTATAAGTGATATCATATGATATTTGTCTATGTCTGACTTACTTCACTCACTATGATAATCTCTAGGTGCATCCATGTTGCTTCAGTGGCATTATTTTTCATTCTTTCTTATGGTTGAGTAGTATTCCATGGTATGTATATATATATATATATATATATACATACCACATCTTCTTTATCCATTCATCTGTTGATGGACTTTTAGGTTGCTTCCATGTCCTGGTTATTGTGAATAGTGCTACAATGAATATTGGGGTGCACGTATCTTTTTGAATTAGTTTTGTCTGAATATATGCCCAGGAGTGAGATTGCTGGATCATATGGTAGTTCTATTTTTAGTTTTTTAAGGAACCTCCACACTGTTTTCCATAGTGGCTGCACCAATTCACATTCCCACCAGCAGTGTAAGAGGGTTCCCTTTTCTCCACACCCTTTACAGTATTTGTTATTTGTAGACTTTTTAATGATGGTCATTCTGATGGGTGTGAGACGATACTTCATTGCAGTTTTGATTTGCATTTCTCTAATAATTAGCAACGCTGAGCATCTTTTAATTTTCACTTTCTTTATGGTATGATTTGAAGGACAAAAGTTTTTAATTTGATGAAATCCTATTTATTGTTTTGTGGGTTTTTTTGGTACTTATGCTTTTGGTGCTATATCCAAGAAGGCTTTGCTTAACCCAAGGTCACAAAGATTTGCTCCTTTGTTTTCTTCAAGAGTTTTATGGTTTTAGCTCTTACATTTATTTATTTATTTATTTATTTATTTATTTATTTATTTATTTTTAAAACATCTTTATTGAAGTATAATTGCCTTACAATAGTGTGTTAGCTTCTGCTTTATAACAAAGTGAATCAGTTATACATATACAATATGTTCCCATTTCTCTTCCCTCTTGCATCTCCCTCCCTCCCACCTTCCCCATCCCACCCCTCTAGGTGGTCACAAAGCACCGAGCTGATCTCCCTGTGCTATGCAGCTGCTTCCCACTAGTTATCTATTTTACATTTGGTAGCGTATATATGTCCATGACACTCTCTTACCCTGTCACATCTCACCCCACCCCCTCCCCATATCCTCAAGTCCATTCTCTGGTAGGTCTGTGTCTTTATTCCTGTCTTGCCACTAGGTTCTTCATGGCCTTTTTTTTTTTTTTTTTTTTCCCTTAGATTCCGTATATATGTGTTAGCATACTGTATTTGTTTTTCTCTTTCTGACTTACTTCACTCTGTATGACAGACTCGAACTCCATCCACCTCATTACAAATACCTCCATTTCATTTCTTTTTATGGCTGAGTAATATTCCATTGTATATATGTGCCACATCTTCTTTATCCATTCATCTGTCGATGGACATTTAGGTTGCTTCCATGTCCTGGCTATGGTAAATAGAGCTGCAATGAACAGCTCTTACATTTAGACTTATGCTCCACTTGGAGTAAAGGTTTGCCTGTGGAGTAAGGAACGATTCCAGCTTCATTCTTTTGCACGTGGATGTCCAGTTGTTCAGCACCATTTGCTGAAAAGAGTATTTTTCCCGATTGAATTATCTTGGTACCCCTGTCAAAATTGCCCATTACCTTCTGAATTTTTTTTTTCTGTATTTGGAGAAGTTTCTATTTTTGAGTCCCACTTCCATAGTGTAGAGTCAAACTTCAAGTTTACAGCCTCTTTTGCAGGTAAAGTGTAGCATGTGTCCTAGGATTCAGCCATCAGAAACATCTATGAGAGAAGCTGATCCAGAGGGAGCAGTGTGAACACACAGGCCCAGGTGCAGCTTCTCGCTGGCTGTTACAGAGGTGGCAGTGGCCACAGCAGGTTCCTCTAGTCTTTGGTAGGACCATAGTAGTAGGCCATCTGTACCATGGTTTTTGACATTGTGCCCAAGCTCCTCCTTGGGCCTTGGTTTCAAGGCCTCCCAACCAATACTTCTGTGGATTATCACAACGTTTTTGCTTTAGCAGCCAATGTCGACTTCTGTTGCTTACAACCAAGAGTCTGACTGATACACATGGTAAGGAGAGATAAAGTAGAGTTCCGGCGAAATAACTGCACTTTAATTTTGCATAGGACATGGATCTGACAATTCCTACTGGCTTTTGAGATGAAGCTGTAGAGGACATTCTTACAAACAGTAGAATCTGTTTTAAGCCTGTCAGGTGCAAGTCTGGGTATTCTGTCCACTGCTAAGGTAAAGACAAGCAGTGGACTCCCCGATCCAAAGTTGCACAGACACTTTATATGCTCATCTCTGACCAGCTCTTCTCCATTCTTCTCCTGCCCCTGATTCTTAGCTCCATCCCATAGTCAGGCCTGCAGGATGTTCTTGGACCTATTTGCATGTTGGTCTTGCATCTCATCCTTGAGGAATGGGATGTGCTGAACATCTCTGACTTATCACATCTGAATTAGCTTGTTGATTTGCTCCTTAGGACCTAATCCCTGGCTCCAGGTAGCCTGAGGTGAAAGGTCGCACTAGCTCAATATATCTTACTCTAGTTCTCTGGATTCGGAGCAGGCCAGTTGCCACATGAAGTAGAGACAAATTCTATCTCATGGGAACCATGACCTGGAGGAGGGGGACACCCATGTTTGGGGAGTGATGGCAACTCTAATGGGAGGGGATGACAGAGCAGCTGTAAATCACTTACAGATCCCTTTCTTACATTCTCCTTGAGGGGGACTCCAATTCTACTCCAACTCCTCTCCCCTGGAAAAATTATTATGTAAACTAGACAAATGGTTTTACTTTTCCATGGAGATACAAATCCTTAAGAAGCACAGCCCACCACCTGTTAATGAGTTCAAAGTTTTGTCTTTCTAAATGTCCTATCTGTGAGGAGATTAGACTAAATATATGTCACCAGAATCCTCTATCCTCTAGAAATTCCATATTTCCTATTTCTCTTCACCACAAAATTCACATTTCAGGGCTTTGGAACCACTTATATTGACAACCTTAAGAGCTACAAAAAATGGTCCGGGGATGAGTTGGGGTGGAGGAGGAGAGAGGTTACTCCAAGGATCTCATGAGGCTGCCAGCATTGTCCCCTTTAGCTACCATAGTGGTTGCTGGGTAATGCAGTCCTGATGGTTCCTAATATGGACATGTATTGCATATTCTCTGTCTATCCTGGAGAATTGAATTCTACTGTCATTTTCTTTTCACCTCATAGACGATCAGCTTAAATATTTGCCTATGTTGTTAAAAACTAGAATCAGTGTGAACAGTGTCATTGGGGAAAGTTAGACATTTTTGAGAGCATGAACCAAGAAAAATAGATTGGTAAAAGTAATGTGAAATGGTCTCTATCAAAGTCATTATGTTTGATTGGTTTTTCTAAGGCATTAACCTCAGAGGTGTCTTCGAGAGATGCTTTCAAGATACAGCGCTCTTATAAAAGACAGCAAAGTCAGTGGGCTAAAAAATAGACTCAGACCTGGAGGACCCCATCTGAAATTCCATTTTCCTACTGAATCTCTGAGGTACAATGGGCAAGTCACTCAGGCCATCACTGCTTCAGTTTTGCTACCTGTAAATGGGAACAATAGTTCTTATATAGTTTAAGAGCTGATTATTTCTTCATATTACAGAAGCATTATACGTTTATTCAGGGAAAAATGCAGATGGGCAAGAAGAATGCAAAATACATCCTCAAGCCTCCTTTATCAGCCCAGAGGAAATCATTACTTCTCTTTCATATCCTTTGTAATCTCCAGGTTATCTTCTTTGCATCCTAAGTTTTGGGAGCCATTCTTTATCAATGACTGATGAGCATTGAAAATTCAATCAAATTTCACCTCATTTAAATCTGTCACCCTTCTCTTTCTTGTTGAAGTAAGGTAAGGTCAATAATACCAAACGATCAATAAAATTGGTGTAAGAAATAGTCTTCATGTTACATCACAAAATTGTGAATTTGTACCACAAGAAGTAGGTAAAATTTCAAACGTGGATACATATGCCCAGGGCAACCATATTGGCAAACACTGATCTCGTGGAACCTTGTGGACTCTATACAATTGGTTCTCAGTCAACAGTCGGGGGGAGAGTAATGCTTCTTAATGGGACAACACAGTGATGAATACAGCAAAGTCCTTTGCTGATGCAAAAACCCTCCTAAGGTGGGTTCAAGGATTCAGAAAGACCCTGACCCCTGTGTGATGTTGCATAATCCAGCCCGTGATGACCACACTGACCCAGTGACCACACTGGGCTGGTCAGTTCATTTAAGCCTTTGTTGCTCTCATGAAATGGTGCATCTCCCAACATGCCCAGGGACGTTGAGGGCCTCTCTGAGTTTGTTGTTTGTAAGAGTCTTTATGGAGAAGCAAGTGGGGTCCTCCAATATTATTATCTCAGAGTGCAGAGGGGGAGACTGAGGTCTGGATTTCTGAGATGGCCTCTCAGTTACATGGATGGCTCATGGATTGGGAACCATTTGCCGAGGAAGAGGCCTGGGAGGGAAATTTTACACAGAACACCTTGTGCATTTGAGTTTTATACAATGTACAAATATTATCTATTCTAAAATCAAATGAAATTTAACATTTAAAAAAATTTAAAAAGACAGATGACAGTAAAATAAAATCTGGCATTTCAGGTGGCAGTTAAATTGCTATACAACATTTTAAAATCCTGAATGCAATTTAGTTCTCTTGGAAGGATCAAAGGAATATGACAAAATATTCACTTGTGAAAAATTCTACTTCCTACGATATCTTGGATTAATGAAACAAATGTAGAGATGTTGCTTTTAGAGCAGACTGTGTTCCAGTTTGGTGCTATGGCCACAGGACTCAAACCACCCTAAGCCCACCAAGGAATACAGAAGGATAGTCCCCAACTCAGCTATGAACTAAGCCTTACTCCACTGAGTGAAATGTGTTCCATGTTATCTTCTCCACAACAGAGAAGCTTTAATAATGTTGAACATGTTTTGTTATTTTTAAACTTTATAATGAGTTTTTAGGCCAATAGACAATTTTTGAGACTCTCCGAGAGACGGTGTTTGTCTCTTGGTTCATTAGGCTATGCACAATAGTATTTGGAACGTCACTTACTACACTAGTAGGTTATTTATGTAATCTGTCCATATGATTTGAATACATGTAGCTAGTGGTACTAGATTAGAGCCTGTAATTCTTCTCCACAGTAGATTACACCATGACTTAACAAGGCATTAATGTGACTGCACTGAAATAGTCCATGTTCACCCCATGACCTATATTTATTTTCCCAATATCTTGCATTTTACGTTTAATTTGGGCAAGGAATGAGCTTGCCTGTAGAAAACACACTTAACATAGACTGTATTCTGATAACTTTTCTTTGTTTAGAAATTTCTTTTATGGTTCTGGGCAAGTAAATGTTTTGAATTTTCTACCTACCTATCGATTATTGCAATATCCTGAGGATTATCCAGAAGTTAATAACTGAAAGGAAATACCAAGTGAAATTGTTTCCATGTTAATAACACAAGGCCAGATGTAAGCATACATTTGTTGTGTATCCTTTTGCATCCACATGCCTTTGCAATACTAAACTTGGTTTTTTGTATTTCTGAAATCTTTTTTTAGCTTCCCTTTTCATGGTCACTATGCCCTCTTGCTCAAACACTCCATCTCTTTCTCTGTGTTCTTGCATTTCCTTCTATTCTCTGGGCCAACAAGATCACCTGCAGGCTTGTAAACTGATATTCCTGGTTCAATCTCACTATAATTAGAGGAAACAGTTTTCAACAGTCTGGATTTCTGCTTTTCTCTCCAAACTGTATGAGGTTGATTAAATTATACACTTGACATCTATGTTCTTAAAACAGAAGCTCATCTAATGGAATGTGGCAATCAAGTAAAATTTCCCCTTACTTTATTTTTCTCTGATCTGTTTTTATCATGAACAATGGCAAGCACACTGTAAAAATACATGAAGCATAAATGTACAGCTTAATAAATTATTATAAGGCAAAGAATACTGAACCATCACCCAGATAGACAGGACATTGCCAGTACCCAAGAATGCCCTCCCTTCCCACAAATTAACCACTCTCCTGACTTTCATGCCAATTTCTTCCTTCTTTTTTTTTTTTTTTTAAATAAATTTATTTATTTATTTATTTTAGCTGTGTTGGGTCTTCATTTCTGTGCGAGGGCTTTCTCTAGTTGCGGCAAGCGGGGGTCACTCTTCATTGCGGTGCGCGGGCCTCTCACTATCGCGGCCTCTCCTGTTGCGGAGCACGGGCTCCAGACGCGCAGGCTCAGTAGTTGTGGCTCACGGGCCCAGTTGCTCCCCGGCATGTGGGATCTTCCCAGACCAGGGCTCAAACCCGTGTCCCCTGCATTGGCAGGCAGATTCTCAACCACTGCGCCACCAGGGAAGCCCTCTTCCTTCCTTTTCTCTATAATTTCACCACCTATGTATGCATTCCCTCAAACTGTAGTTTAGTTTTGTCTCTTTTTATATCAGTGTAGTTTGTAAGCATTTGGGTCTGGCTTTGCATGGGTCAGATTCCTGGCAGGAAACAACATATCCAAAAGGAGGATTTAGAAGAGTTTGATAAAGAGACTATATACAAGGTTTGTGCATGATTAAAGGAAATCAGCAAGGTGGGGGTTGCAGCATCGATACCAACAATGGGGGAGTGGGGAGACTTCCCGACCCACTGGTCTGAGGGGCCAGCAGTCACAGGGACCCTGAGCCCTGTTGCTGTGTTGAGCTGCTCTGCAGCAAACATGGTACCGGCCACCCACGCCTTCCACGCCCGGGCATAGGGAGACAAAGGAATGGACATCCTCTCCTCTGTCCTCCTGCCCTCTCTCCTGCTTCTTATAGGTGGGATACGACCGGAAGCCAGAGAACAAGAGATCCTTTTGGAGAAATCTGTGCTGGTCAGGCTCCCAGCACAGAGATGAGCAGAGAGGGGTGGAGATTGGATCTTTGGGGCAAGTGAAGCATGTCCAGAACAGTCTTCTTTTGCTTGACATTATTTTGAGAGATTTATTCACATTGTGTTATGTAGCTGTGTTTTGTTTATTTTTCACTGCTGTGTACTGCTCTATTGTGTAAGTTTATCGTTATTTATCCTTTTACTGTTGGACATTTAGGCTGGACCATGTCTTTGGCCATGATAACTGATGTCTGTCTACTGAGGCACACATGTATGTTTTCTATTGTTAGAAATCATAGAATATATCCAGAAGCAGAATTGCTGGGAAATGTGGCATGGATATATTCAGCTTCAGGAAATAATGATGAAAGGTTTTCTAGAGTTGTTGCACTGATTTATACTCCCACCAGCAGTTCATGAGATAGAGTTGCAAATCTTAGGTATTGTCAATCTTTAAAATTTTAGCCATACTGTGTGTGGTGTAGTGTTATTCAATTTGGATTTCTTTCATCAGTAATGAGGCCACCCACTGTACATATTCATTGACTCTTTGGGTAGCTTTATGTTCTAGTTTCTTGTTCATTTTTCTTTTCTTTCTTTTGTTCTTTTTTTTTCTTTTTTAAAAAAACAATACTTCTGTAATTCTCTTTCTCTTTGATGATTAATACAAAGACATTTCTGCCTGAAAGTTTTCTAATATGCATATTTTTACCTACTAATATGGAACTCCACTCAGCATAATTTCTATATATGTGTTAAAAATTTTGTTCAGATATTCATTTTCCTCTTAGAAATATTGCAGTATGTTTCCTTTAAGCTTTAGCAGTCTGTTTGCTTCTAAAATATTTTATGACTTTCCCCTTTTACTTCTTGAAGTTTGGATATTGTCCTTTTTTCTACTGCATTACGTATTGTCTGTCTTTTCCTTATTTTTATATAATATTCCTTATTACAATCATATATACATATCTATCTATCTATCTATAAAATGTCTTCCTACTTTATGGTTTGTTTTTTTCCCTTTCTTAATCATGTATTTTTATGGCTAGAAGCTTTAAAATTTACTACAGTCTAATTTATCAATATTTTCTTTTGTAGTTAGTGCCTATATGTTCTATATAAAAATAATTCCCTCTTTATTTAGATATTTTTCCAATGTCTCTTAATAGTGTTTTATAGTTTTCTGTGTAGAAGACTTGCATAACTTTCATTAGCTTTATTCCTAGGTATTTTATATTTTTGACACTATTGCAAATAGTATCTTTTTAAAACTTCATTTTCTAATTGTTTTGTTACAGAGAGGCAAAATTAATTTTTGTATATTGATTTTGTATTACATAGCAACTTGCTTTCCAACCACAAAAACAGAAACTATTCTAAGTATTTTATATGGAGAGAACTTAATATAAGAGATTTTTAACAGGTGAAAGAGGAATTGAAAATTGAAAGAGGAGAGGTAATGGGGCACCCAAATCATTAAAAAAAAAAAGGTAAGTTGCTTCCATTTCTAAACTGGAGTAATAAAAAAAGAAGGTAGCATTACTGAAGCCCAGAGACCAGCATCACTCAGCAAAAGTGGAACCAGAGACAGCCATGCTGTAGGAGCTAGAAAGAATCAGTAGTTCCCTGAAATGCCACAGGAAGCAGAGAGAAAAACACCCTGGATCCACTCCTACCCCCACTACAATTCAGCCAGGCCCTTCCATTGGCTGAATGAGGGTAGATAGAAGCCAGGGGGAAAAAGTGATTGCAAAAAGTTGTTCCCTTCAATACAGTACAGGACAAGGGAGAAATGGAATAGATGGGAGATGAATAGATAACTGACCAGCTTATGTGTTACTTATTCTGATAATTTCTCTCTCTCTCTCTCCTTGAATACACACAATCATATCTTCCACAAATGAGACAGTTGTATTACCTCCTTTTCAATCCTTAGAATGTCTATTTATTTTTCTTGCCTTATTGCACTGCCAGATGTGGGTGGATTTTTAGGCTCAGAGACCATCAAGTTGTCCTCATTTTCTGGGTCTATCTGCAGTTTCTTCCTGGGCATGGCAAGCCCATCTGCTAGGACTAACTGCCTACCTCAATTTTAGAATCAAAGGTTCATGGGATTTCAAAGCTGGAAAGGATATAAGAAGTCATCTTGTCCAGGTATTGGCAAACTACAGCCCTACAGCCCTTGGGCCAAATTTGGCCTGCTACTTGTTTTGTAAATAAAGTTTTATTGGAACATAGCCACACTTTGATTATGTATATCTGTGGTTGCTTTTGTGCTACAATGGCACAGTTGGGTAGTTGGACAAAGACCATGTGGCCCTCAAAGTCCCAAATATTTATTATTTTGACTCTTTACAGAATAAGTCTGTAGACTCCTGATCTAGTCCATCCTCTTCATTTGAGAGATGAGGAAATTGGTTACCACCCATGGCCACGCAGCTGTTAGTAGGGGGGTATGGATTAGATCACAGACCTCCAGACTCTTAGACTAGTGTTGTTTTTGCTGCACCATATAATTAAAAGCTTCTCTGGATCCAACATGAAAGTCTGTGTTTTAAGATGGGGCAGGATGGAGGTTCTAACATGGTGATGGCCCGTGGCCTGGCCAGTCAGATGAGAGGCCAGCACAGACTCAGTGGGTGTGACCCTCCCATCTGTCTGCTTCTCTCTCTCTCATGGATAAGACCCTGGTAATAACAGCTGTCTTTTGCCCTTGAGCAATAAAAACAGGGAAAAATGTAAAGAATGTGCCTCTTCCCCTCTTGTCCAAAACCCTCTCCCCCACATGCAGTACCACGATGATTTCAGTACGCTTACTGAAAGTCCTAGACAATTTAAATTTGTTAATTTCAACTTGGAAGTATTGTGAATGTTACTGTTTGCTTGAAAGTTAAGATTTGCAAAGGACCTTGAATTGTTATTTACTCTCCTTGTTGCCATTATTCACAGCTCCCTAGACATAGAAAACATTCAATTAAATTTTCAAGCAGTGCTGTTCGGTGATGGATACAGGGAGAATTTATGTTGGAAAAGGAATGCCCTCACATTTACTTTTCTCAATATCGAGGCCTCAGCTTTCTTCTATTTGAAAAGGCATAATTATTAAAGAACTTGTTAAATTATTTTACATTTCTTTCTTTCTCATGTCCTTAATCTCTCACATCCTCACTGTTTCTAATAAAACACAGGAGATTTCAGATGGAAAGACTGATTCTGGGCTTCAAGTTTGTCCTTGTCCTCTGTTGTTTACCACTGCATTGTTTGGGGTTTAAATACCAATTATCAAAAAAGAGTATTTACTTAACTAGATATCCCAGAGAGAGGACCTTACCATAAGAGCGATAAAGAACTTAATTTGGTTTCTATTAACCTAAACTTATTCTTTTTTTACTCTCTGTAGGAGAATTCTCTTTGTTAAAGTTCACTTCAAGTCCTTCCTACTTTGATATTTTGCAAAGCTATGACTTTAGCTGGAAAATTTCAGAACCCAAATTTTGGATTTAATTAAAAAAATTATTTATAGAGTTAAGGGAATGGTTGTTTTCTTACTATACAGGAGCACTTTCTTTCAGCTTTGATCTCGTATCCTTTTCCCCTGGACAAACCATGAGGAGGTGTCTCAGTAACATGGAGGCAGGTATGGACTGACACTGCATCATTTCACAGGACTCCAGTCACCTGGCTTCATCGTCCTCTGAACCATTTTCCTCAGTTATATCTCTTGAGGAAGATTTGCCATGTTATGGTTTTCTAAGCTCCGAAGTGAGCAGTTCTATTGATACTTTTTTCTTTTATTATTATTATTTTTTAACATCTTTATTGGAGTATGATTGCTTTACAATGGTGTGTTAGTTTCTGCTGTATAACAAAGTGAATCAGCTATACATAAACCTATATCCCCATATCTCCTCCCTCTTGAGTCTCCCTCCCACCCTCCCTATCTCACCCCTCTAGGTGGTCACAAAGCACCAAGCTGATCTCCCTGTGCTATGCGGCTGTTTCCCACTAGCTATCTATTTTACATTTGGTAGTGTATATATGTCCATGCCACTCTCTCACTTCGTCCCAGCTTACCCTTCCCCCTCCCCTTGTCCTCAAGTCCATTCTCTACATCTTCGTCTTTATTCCTGTCCTGCCCCTAGGTTCTTTGTGTATGATTTTTCATGACACCACGGTTCCAAAAAGGCTGGATGCTTTGCCTCAAAAGTGGAGATGGGGGAACAGGTAATATTAAGCTGAGCATGAAATCTAGCATCCTCTTTTCCCTCTTTGACATGGGTTCCAAGAGCCAACAACCTGAACATTTGATTCCCTGTTGACTGTGTAATGGAAAAGTCATAGGTTTTGCCCACCTATTACTAAAATGAGACCATTTACAGTAATACCTAAATTTCTATCTCTTAAGGTTCCCACTCCTTGACCAAAGACAATTTAGTTGGTTTTTCCCCCCATAGCTCCTCCTTGTCAGTTTCTGAGAATCCTCAGTGGCTTGTATGTCTTAGTTCTGGCTGTCTCCCACAGTTGTGTCGGCAGAGGAAGGGTGTCACAGCATCACCTCTGCAGAACTCACAGGTACCCTTAGCCCTATAGCCCTGCCTCACTCAGAGGTTCCCTTTCTTCCCAGCACAGGTTCTACTGGTCAGTTAATCACTGGTGAAGCCAGCTTCAAAGAACCCAATGCCATTTGCCACTCTGCCGCAGGACTGGGGTACCTGCAGTGATCAAAGTGGACCATGTGAAGGGAAAAGGACAGGTTCCTTTTATGCTGTGCACCCACACCAGTGGCCCCCACCCCTCCACCCCCAGTATTACAGTTCTCCCAACCTGCTTGATCCAGCAATTCGATTTGAGGCGAGCAGCTCTAATTAAGATCTTGCTGCCTTTATGGAAGATTTCAGCCAATTTGTCTACAAGATCATGATATTATGAGTTGAGAGAACATTCCTTCTCTCTGAATGATGTTTGGTCACAGCCTATAAGTGTCAGAGTTCTCAATGGTATAGCTCTTTCCATTCATAAGCTGCCACCCTTCCACCCTGCCATTCTCAGTGCCCCTCCCAATCTAGGGGGTTCACATGTGTCCAGAGATGTTGGACAGAAGCAAGTACAAAAATTAGTTATGTCAGACATGTACCCAGGTGAAGCCTGGGCATGGGCTCAGCCAGGAGGCAGGGCTAGGACCTCTGACTCAGAGGGAAGCAAATACTTTAAAAGATGCTACCTTTGTTTGTTTGTTTCTTTTAATTTTATTGAAGTATAGTTGATTTGCAATGTTGTGTTAATTTCTTCTATACAGCAAAGTGACTCAGTTATATATATATAATCTTTTTAATATTCTTTTCCATTACAGTTTGTCACAGGATACTGAATATAGTTCCCTGTGTTATACATTAGGAACTTGTTGTTTATCCATCCTATATATAATAGTTTGTCTCTGTTAATCCCAAACTCGGCAGATGAATGGATAAAGAAGATGTGGTGTATATATATACAATGGAATATCATTCAGTCATCAAAAAGAATGAAATAATGCTATTTGCAGCAACATGGATGGACCTAGAGATTATCATACTAAGTCAGAAAGAGAAAGACAAATATCATAACATATCACTTATATGTGGAATCTAAAATATCATACAAATCAATATATCTATGAAACAAAAAGACTCACAGATATAGAAAACAGACTTAATATGGCCAAGGGGGTGGGGGGATAAGAGAGGGAAGTAATGGGAGTTTAAGACGCTACCTTTGATTGCCTTCTCTTCGTATCTTATGATCCTGTATTTCTATTGATTCCTTCATCACAGTCTTAGAAAGGAGTACATCATATGTTACCTTAAAAAATAGTGTCGCTTTTAGAGAATGTGCCTAGAGGACAACTGTTGCCCTTTCTCACCAGTTACCTTCTTAACTACTTCACTGTATTCAGAACAATGTCCCCTCTATTCATCAGATTTGATGCTGAGTCTGACTTTTAGACCAATTCCTTATTCCTTTATGACCAGCGGTTCTGAATTTTTAGTGCCATGGACCTCTTTGGCAGTCGGAAGCCTGTGGACTTTTCTTAGGGTAATGTATTTAAATGCATAACATTAAATACATAGCATTATAAAGAGCCTAATTGTAATGAAATGCAGTTAACCAAATATTTTTTTAAATTTCCTGCTTCTTTTTTTCACACATTTAATAACAAGATCCAGTGATGAGTCTAATAACCAATTTTGAAATGACAATAAAATATTTTGAATTCACAGTAATAACTGTAATGTGATATGAAAATATCTGTGTTTTCTGTTGGTAACAAAGTCATGGGTACTGTTAACACTGCTCTGGTTTGTAATAGAAGGAAATGCTGTGTTGCAGTTAAAGATTAATGAAAATAAAGATGTATTTTTTTTCTATTCAAGTTCACAGGCTTGGGGTTTATAGATCCCTGGTTAATGTGTGAGCTCTGGGCAGGGTTCCCCAGGCTCTTTCTGTGGTTTGGTCTTGGTCAAGGTCACTGCAGTCCATTTAACATGCTGTGGTATCTTTGGCCCTTGCAGGGAATCAGAGTTTCTGGCTCCCTGGTTCAAGCAGAATTTTTAGGAAATTAAAAGATACTAATTGATACCTAGAAAGGGGTGCTGCTTGGCTACCTAGCTGAGGAGAACCCAGACCTCAAGGACAGATGGGCCTAGAGCAAGTTGGGAGCAGGGCTGTCCAACTCTTCTCTCTCTGGCAGCATCTTAACCCAGCTGTGGCCCCTGGGAGGATTTCAGGCCTCCTGGTGGGTATCTCAGGTCTGTAGGGTGGACAGAGACCGTTCCAGCTCCCTTTTGCAACCCCTGCATACCAGCAAATCTGGGTCTATTGTTGTTTTCTCATGTCTCCTTGTGCCTTCCCACTTCTGTGCCTTGTTGTGTATGTGTCCCTCCTCCCAAAGGGACCTCCCTCCCATCATGCTCTGTCAGAGGAGCTGGCATCTGGTGGGACTGTGGGTGATTTGCTTTATTCTTTCACTTGATTAAAATATCCCCCCTAGAATGGCTACCGTTTATGTTGTGAGTGTACACTAATCCTATGGGAAAATATGTAATATTTATTTTAGACTATTTACCAATCTTTTCAGGCCCCATTCAAATCCAGCTACCTCCTTGACACCTCCTCTGATATTTTTCAGCCCCAGAGGACTCCTGACCTGGGTTCTCAGGCCTCCACTGTGCTCATCACATTCCATGTTGAATAGATGGCTTCTCTTGTCTCTTCTTCCAGATCGTAAGTCCTTTGAAGAGAGTGCTTACGTGTCTACTTATTGACGTATTCTCCCCAGAACTCAGCCCAGTATCTTGCATGTATATCCTATTTTATCATATTCTCATTAGTTAATTACTTAATATGCCACATGGTAAGCACTTAAGAAAAACACTTGTGGCAACATTTTGACTGTAAATGATGATTGATAACACTTTGGTTGAATTAATATACATTTTTCTTGAAAAAAGTCTCTCTTCACTGTAATAAGAGCTATCTATTGGGAGGGAGATTTCTACCCATCTTTCTGCATCAAACTGGCCTCAGCCTAGACCTCTCCTGACTTTATACAACCAAAGGAGAGTTTTTTGTTAATCAAATTGGTCAAGCCATTTGTTGGGCTACATGTTAGGATGGAAGGCACCTTCTCTCTGTGTGCAGGTAAGGCTGTCATCCATCCCTGCTCTGGGGACTCCAACCATCCTAGACCATGGTGGGGACGTGTGAGGGGTGGTGGTGGGGGAAACTAGGAGCTCTATTGGGTCTTTGAGCCTAAACTGTGTTTTCCCATCTAACTTTTACCAAAAAGTCATTGCACTGGGGCTATTGGATGTCTTTCCAGCTATTATTTAGGTTTTACTTTTATTCCCTGTCGTCTGTTTTGCACATAACTCACTTAGTCCAGATTTTCTCAGGGAGGCTGGGTGAACAAGGCAGGAACTGGTTATTTCTGGGTCTCTGTCAATGATGCCATCAGAATTTTGCCAAAATCTCACCTCTAACTTAAACATCACAGAGGATAGCTACAAAAGGAAGTTGACCTCATCCTGTTTATTATACAGGTAGCTGTGTTTTCTGTTTAATTTGGATTTTAGAACATCATGAAAAATCACTCAATTTCATAATATGGATGGTAGGAAGTACTGTTTGCAGGCTCTAGACCCTCATGGCAGGTTTGGGCAAGATTTGGAGATTTGTGAAGTGGAAGGAGATCCAGATGACATAGGCTTTTCATGGTGGCATTTCTCCCTGTGTCAGTAATGAGGAGAGCAGATGGGCTTACCAGGGTGGGCTTGCTTTCCCCGACGAGATGATGAGAAAAATCCTGGACCTGAGCTGCAGGTTTCAAGTCCAGCTCCACAGCTGGCAGCCGTGGGATTGCTGTGGCATTTCTAGGTGACTCACTTTCGGTGTACCTTGCTTATGTGTTATTTATCAGCTTATATTTCCTTTTGCTAGAGCTGTGACCTGGTTTTACACCTTATCCCACTGTGATATAAATGATATGGATGAAAATCCATCAACATCACAGAAAAAAATGTATGTACAGAATATCCATGGCATGGTTCTGTAATATCACAAATGTTTAGAACTTAAACATTTTACACAATAAATCATATTTTGGGTTCTCCCCCACCCACTTTGGAACATTGTCCCTTCAGCAGTAGGTATTAGTCATGGAATCTGGGGACTAGGTTAACCAGCTGGCAATATCTAGGAATTAACTCAGCAGTTTTTCAAGTGAAAGTTTCTTAGAATTTCTTAAATATTTTATAAGCCAATGTTTTGGTAGGAATCAGGTGAAACAGAAAGGAGATTGTGGTCAGTAGAAAATGAGACATTGATCTCCAAGGACATAATTTTCTTCACCTGTAATAACTTGTTTTAAAGTCAGAGAGCTTTTAAATCAGCTCATGGGCCTTAACTACTCCTAGGGAAAAATATTTTGTTGAATTTCTCTTCTTGTCCTTTTCTTCTTCAAATTGTAAGTGTATTTCAGAATAGGGGTGAAACTAGAGGACCAAATAGAGTTCTAGAAATAAACAGGCTTGGTCCTGTAAGCTATTTGTCCATATGGAAATGGCTAGGAGGGAAAATAATGCACTTCCACACTGGGGTCTACAGAAAGTTAGCCAGAGAGCTCCGGACTTCTAATTGCCTTTTTGTGTGTCTCCTGCTGGATATCTCAAAGGCAGCCAGAAACCAGACTTGGGGTCTCCTGTCTCAAACTGAGTCATCTTTTTATATTCTTTACCCCAGTGAGTGGTAAGACCAGTGTCTTTTCTCCTCATGCTTTTCCTTTCCTATCATTTAAAAAAGGTGTGACTTGTCACACAGTGAGAGTCTCAGTATGACTCCAAGCCTCAGGGATCCTGGCTGGGCCTGAAGCAGAGTGGCTGGGGTCTAAGGCTGGTCTTTGGAAATAGCTTCAGCCAGTTGCAGAGGGAGGAGCTGAGGAGGGGAAAGGTTTTGAGGACCAGGAGAGAGGAAGGGAGGCGAGAAACCTGTGAGGATCTCTGCAGGAGACCTGGGTGGCACTTCCAGGCTGCGTCCCTAGGCGGTGATGTCCCTCAGGGGAAAGACTTCGTGTCCCTAGGGAGGTTGGATTTAACCCCATCAGAGATGCCTTTGAGATGGAAGTAGTAACACTGTAGGAGCCAAAAGGATGAAGGGGAACAGGACCATGGACAGCGCCATGGTAACCATGTGGATGGACCACCACGGAACCAGGGAGGATTGCTGGCACAGCCTTGGAGAAGAGCCCCTGTGGCCGAGAGAGGAGAGATGGTGGAGGGTGAGGCAAAGTACATGGAGAGGGAAACTCTTGGTACCCAGGCCTGCCCTGATGATCTGCTCAGCACGCAGGTTTCTTGAAACAAGAATGCTAGGTCGGTCTCCTCCACCACCCCTCAGGGAAATGGTCCTCTTCCTGAGGGTGAATGCATGGGGGCCTCATCTGCTCCTGTTCCATCTCCTTGCCTTTCTTTCCTAGCCTTTCTTCCTTCTCCTTTAATGAAGTAGGCCCAGAACACGTATGTATTGAGGTCTGCCTGGGAAAGAGGAGAATCAGACTCTACCACTCAACAATCTTGTGACTTTGGGTAAGTCACCCAATCAAGCTAAGCCTCACTTTCGTTATTAAAAAAGGGAATAATAGCAGTTTCCCAAGAGGACTGTTGAGAGGAACGCTATCTGTGAAGCAGTTATCACAGACTCTTCTCAGTGCACGATGGTCCTCAATGTAGTTTATTGTGTTCCTAACACTGGGATTTAGTGGTGAACAAGTCAGGGGTCCTGATCTCACAATGCCCTTTTCTTCCAGCTCGGCTCCAACTCCCTGGTCCCATGTGCCTGCCAGCTGGGCTCTCATCCACTCATTTCTGAGTGAGCATGTTCTTATACTCCTACAATAGAGTCTCCCAAGAATGACAAGTAATTTTTAAAGGCTTAAATAAAAATGAGTCTACCATAAGGAAGTTTATTAAAACAGGAGGAAAATTTCAATTGAAAAAAATTAGTTGACAAAAATATTTGCTGTGTTCTTTTTGTTGCTCCTGAAGTTAACAATAAGACATGGATGTGAACTTTAAATAGTTTATGGCTTGAATATATACACAGTTTTTAGGCTCTAAGTTAAAATATAATCACTGGCACACAGAGTCCTCTAACAGATGACACTTGACTATTTATTGGTTATATTACTCTGTCTTCTCCATTTGGGCATTCTTACATTATTGCATCCACAATCTCTGTGATAGTTAATTACATTCCACATACAGGTAAGTTTACCATGAAGCTAATAAAATTTAAGCTCTAGGGCCCCCACCTGCACTGGCTCTTTTAAAATCTTGTTCCTAATTTTGTTATTGTAATTTGTATTATTTTTTTAAAAAAACAATTACTTCAGTTCAGACTCCACAAAAGCTGGAGCTGTTCCTGGTTCCTTAGAAGGGCTTTTTTCCCCTTGGTGGGAGGTGGGGCCATTCTTACTGTGTTTCCTCTGGGGTGAGCTTGGAGCTCTTGTCACTGTTGGTCCCCCTCCTCCTGCAGCCAGCGGCTTTCCCCTTCACTGTTCCTTCCTCTGTGACTTTCCCTGTGAGGACAAAACTAGTCTTTACAAAACATGTGCAAGCAATTCTTGAAAATATTTTTGTTGTTTAAATTATGTAGTAATGAGCCTGACAGGTCTCCCTCTCATCCTATTCTATTCTCCAAAGGGAGACATTGTTCACCATTTGTGTCCATCTTTCCAGATCTTTCTCTGCATTTGCATACATGAATACTTAAAACATTTTTTTTAACATCTTTATTGGAGTATAATTGCTTTACAGTTGTGTGTTAGTTTCTGCTTTATAACAAAGTGAATCAGTTATACATATACATATGTTCCCATATCTCTTCCCTCTTGCATCTCCCTCCCTCCCTCCCACCCTCCCTATCCCACCCCTCTAGGTGGTCACAAAGCACAGAGCTGATCGCCCTGTGCTATGTGGTTGCTTCCCACTAGCTATCTATTTTATGTTTGGTAGTGTATATATGTCCATGCCACTCTCTCACTTTGTCACATCTTACCCTTCCCCCTCCCCATATCCACAAGTCCATTCTCTAGTAGGTGTGTGTCTTTATTCCTGTCTTGCCACTAGGTTCTTCATGACCTTTTTCTTTTTTTTCCCCCTTAGATTCCATATATATGTGTTAGCATACTGTATTTGTTTTTCTCTTTCTGACTTACTTCTCTCTGTATGACAGACTCGAACTCCATCCACCTCACTACAAATAACTCCATTTTGTTTCTTTTTATGTCTGAGTAATATTCCATTGTATATATGTGCCGTATCTTCTTTATCCATTCATCCAATGATGGACATTTAGGTTGCTTCCATGTCCTGGCTATTGTAAATAGAGCTGCAATGAATATTTTGGTACATGACTCTTTTTGAATTATGGTTTTCTCAGGGTATATGCCCAGTAGTGGGATTGCTGGGTTGTATGGTAGTTCTATTTTTAGTTTTTTAAGGAACCTCCATACTGTTCTCCATAGTGGCTGTATCAATATACATTCTCACCAACAGTGCCAGAGTGTTCCCTTTTCTCCACATCCTCTCCAGCATTTATTGTTTCTAGATTTTTTGATATGGCCATTCTGACAGGTGTGAGATGATATCTCATTGTAGTTTTGATTTGCATTTCTCTAATGATTAATGATGTTGAGCATCCTTTCATGTGTTTGTTAGCAATCTGTATATCTTTTTTGGAGAAATGTCTATTTAGGTCTTCTGCCCATTTTTGGATTGGGTTGTTTTTTTTTTTTTTTTTTTGATATTGAGCTGCATGAGCTGCTTGTAAATCTTGGAGATTAATCCTTTGTCAGTTGCTTCATTTGCAAATATTTTCTCCCATTCTGAGGTCTGTCTTTTGGTCTTGTTTATGGTTTCCTTTGCTGTGTAAAAGCTTTTAAGTTTCATTAGGTCCCATTTGTTTATTTTTGTTTTTATTTCCATTTCTCTAGGTGGGTCAAAAAGGATCTTGCTGTGATTTATGTCATACAGTGTTCTGCCTATGTTTTCCTCTAAGAGTTCGACAGTGTCTGACCTTACATTTGGTCTTTAATCCATTTTGAGTTTATTTTTGTGTATGGTGTTAGGGAGTGTTCTAATTTCATACTTTTACATGTACCTGTCCAGTTTTCCCAACACCACTTATTGAAGAGGCTGTATTTTCTCCACTGTATATGCTTGCCTCCTTTATCAAAGATAAGATGACCATATGTGTGTGGGTTTATCTCTGGGCTTTCTATCCTGTTCCATTGATCTATATTTCTGTTTTTGTGCCAGTAGCATAGTGTCTTGATTACTGTAGGTTTGTAGTATAGTCTGAAGTCAGGGAGCCTGATTTCTCCAGCTCCATTTTTCGTTCTCAAGATTGCTTTGGCTATTCGGGGTCTTTTGTGTTTCCATACAAATTGTGAAATTTTTTGTTTTAGTTCTGTGAAAAATGCCAGTGGTAGTTTGATAGGGATTGCATTGAATCTGTAGATTGCTTTGGGTAGTAGAGTCATTTTCACAATGTTGATTCTTCCAATCCAAGAATATGGTGTATCTCTCCATCTATTTGTATCATCTTTAATTTCTTTCATCAGTGTCTTATAATTTTCTGCATACAGGTCTTTGGTCTCCTTAGGTAAGTTTATTCCTAGATATTTTTTTCTTTTTGTTGCAATGGTAACTGGGAGTGTTTTCTTCATTTCACTTTCAGATTTTTCATCATTAGTGTACAGGAATGCAAGAGATTTCTGTGCATTAATTTTGTATCCTGCTACTTTACCAAATTCATTGATTAGGTCTAGTAGTTTTCTGGTAGCATCTTTAGGATTCTCTATGTATAGTATCATGTCATCTGCAAACAGTGACAGCTTTACTTCTTCTTTTCCAATTTGGATTCCTTTTATTTCTTTTTCTTCTCTGATTGCTGTGGCTAACACTTCCAAAACTATGTTGAATAATAGTGGTGAGAGTGGGCAACCTTGTCTTGTTCCTGATCTTAGTGGAAATGGTTTCAGTTTTTCACCATTGAGGACAATGTTGGCTGTGGGTTTGTCATATATGGCCTTTATTATGTTGAGGAAAGTTCCCTCTATGCCTACTTTCTGCAGGGCTTTTATCATAAATGGGTGTTGAATTTTGTCGAAAGCTTTCTCTGCATCTATTGAGATGATCATATGGTTTTTCTCCTTCAATTTGTTAATATGGTGTATCACATTGATTGATTTGCGTATATTGAAGAATCCTTGCATTCCTGGGATAAACCCCACTTGATCATGGTGTATGATCCTTTTAATGTGTTGTTGGATTCTGTTTGCTAGTATTTTGTTGAGGATTTTTGCATCTATGTTCATCATTGATATTGGCCTGTAGTTTTCTTTCTTTGTGACTTCTTTGTCTGGTTTTGGTATCAGGGTGTTGGTGGCCTTGTAGAATGAGTTGGGGAGTGTTCCTCCCTCTGCAATATTTTGGAAGAGTTTGAGAAGGATAGGTGTTAGCTCTTCTCTAAATGTTTGATAGAATTCTCCTGTGAAGCCATCTGGTCCTGGGCTTTTGCTTGTTGGAAGATTTTTAATCACAGTTTCAATTTCAGTGCTTGTGATTGGTCTGTTCATATTTTCTATTTCTTCCTGGTTCAGTCTTGGCAGGTTGTGCATTTCTACGAATTTGTCCATTTCTTCCAAGTTGTCCATTTTATTGGCATAGAGTTGCTTGTAGTAATCTCATGATCGTTTGTATTTCTGCAGTGTCAGTGGTTACTTCTCCTTTTTCATTTCTAATTCTATTGATTTGAGTCTTCTCCCTTTTTTTCTTGATGAGTCTGGCTAATGGTTTATCAAATTTGTTTATCTTCTCAAAGAACCAGCTTTTAGTTTTTTTGATCTTTGCTATTGTTTCCTTCATTTCTTTTTCATTTATTTCTGATCTGATCTTTATGATTTCTTTCCTTCTGCTAACTTTGGGGTTTTTTTGTTCTTCTTTCTCTAATTGCTTTAGGTGCAAGGTTAGGTTGTTTATTCGAGATGTTTCCTGTTTCTTAAGGTAGGCTTGTATTGCTATAAACTTCCCTCTTAGAACTGCTTTTCCTGCATCCCATAGGTTTTGGGTCATCGTGTCTCTATTGTCATGTGTTTCTAGGTATTTTTTGATTTCCCCTTTGATTTCTTCAGTGATCACTTCGTTATTAAGTAGTGTATTGTGTAGCCTCCATGTGTTTGTATTTTTTACAGATCTTTTCCTGTAATTGATATCTAGTCTCCTAGCGTTGTGGTCGGAAAAGATACTTGATACGATTTCAATTTTCTTAAAATTACCAAGGCTTGATTTGTGACCCAAGATATGATCTATCCTGGAGAATGTTCCATGAGCACTTGAGAAAAATGTGTATTCTGTTGTTTTTGGGTGGAATGTCCTATAAATATCCATTAAGTCCATCTTGTTTAATGTATCATTTAAGGCTTGTGTTTCCTTATTTATTTTCATTTTGGATGATCTGTCCATTGGTGAAAGTGGGATGTTAAAGTCCCCTACTATGGTTGTGTTACTGTTGATTTCCCCTTTTATGGCTGTTAGTATTTGCCTTATGTATTGAGGTGCTCCTATGTTGGGTGCACAAATATTTACAATTGTTATATCTTCTTCTTGAATCAATCCCTTGATCATTATATAGTGTCCTTCTTTGTCTCTTGTAATAGTTTTTATTTTAAAGTCTATTTTGTCTGATATGAGAATTGCTACTTCAACTTTCTTTTGATATCCATTTGCATGGAATATCTTTTTCCATCCCCTCACTTTCAGTCTGTATGTGTCCCTAGGTCTGAAGTGGGTCTCTTGTAGACAGCATATATATGGGTCTTGTTTTTGTATCCATTCAGCCAGTCTGTGTCTTTTGGTGGGAGCATTTAATCCATTTACATTTAAGGTAATTATCAATATGCATGTTCCTATTCCCATTTTCTTAAATGTTTTGGGTTTGTTATTGTAGGTCTTTTCCTTCTCTTGTGTTTCTTGCCTAGAGAATTTCCTTTCGTATTTGTTGTAAAGCTGGTTTGGTGGTGCTGAACTCTCTCAGCTTTTGCTTGTCTGTAAAGGTTTTAATTTCTCCATCACATCTGAATGAGGTCCTTGCTGCGTAGAGTAATCTTGTTTGTAGGTTTTTCTCCTTCATCACTTTAAATATGTTCTGCCACTCCCTTCTGGCTTGCAGAGTTTCTGCTGAAAGATCAGATGTTAACCTTATGGGGATTCCCTTGTGTGTTATTTGTTGTTTTTCCCTTGCTGCTTTTAATATGTTTTCTTTATATTTAATTTTTGATAGTTTGATTAATATGTGTCTTGGCGTGTTTCTCCTTGGATTTATCCTGTATGGGACTCTCTGTGCTTCCAAGACTTGATTAACTATTTCCTTTTCCTTATTAGGGAAGTTTTCAACTATAATCTCTTCAAATATTTTCTCAGTCTCTTTCTTTTGCTCCTTTTCTTCTGGGACTCCCTATAATTCGAATGTTGGTGTGTTTAAAGTTGTTCCAGAAGTCTCTGAGACTGTCCTCAGTTGTTTCCATTCTTTTTTCTTTATTCTGCTCTGCAGTAGTTATTTCCACTATTTTGTCTTCCAGGTCACTTATCCGTTCTCTGCCTCAGTTATTCTGCTATTGATCCGGTCTAGAGTATTTTTAATTTCATTTATTGTGTTTTTCATTGGTGCTTGGTTCCTCTTTAGTTCTTCTAGGTCCTTGTTAAATGTTTCTTGCATTTTGTCTATTCTATTTCCAAGATTTTGGATCATCTTTACTATCATTATTCTGAATTCTTTTTCAGGTAGACTGCTTATTTCCTCTTCATTTGTTAGGTCTGGTGTGTTTTTACCTTGCTCCTTCATGTGCTGTGTGTTTTTCTGTCTTCTCATTTTGCTTATCTTACTGTGTTTGGGGTCTCATTTTTGCAGGCTGCAGGTTCGTAGTTCCTGTTGTTTTGGGTATCTGTCCTGAGTGGCTAAGGTTGGTTCAGTGGGTTGTGTAGGCTTCCTGGTGGAGGGGACTAGTGCCTGTGTTCTGCTGGATGAGGCTGGATCTTGTCTTTCTGGTGGGCAGGTCCACATCTGGTGGTGTGTTTTGGGGTGTGTGTGGCCTTACTATGATTTCAGGCAGCCTCTCTGCTAATGGATGGGGCTGTGTTCCTGTGTTGCTAGTTGTTTGGCATAGGGTGTCCAACACTATAGCTTGCTTGTCATTGAATGAAGCTGGGTGTTGGTGTTGAGATGGAGATCTCTGGGAGATTTTCATTGTTTGGTATTACGTGGAGCTGGGAGGTCTCTTGTGGACCAGTGTCCTGACGTTGGGTTTCCCACTTCAGAGGCACAGCCCTGATGCCTCACTGGAGCACCAAGAGCCTTTCATCCACACGGCTCAGAATAAAAGGGAGAAAAAATAGAAAGAAAAAAAAAAGAAAGAGGAGAAAATAAAATAAAGTAAGATAAAATAAAATAAAATAATTAAAATAAAAATTAAAAAATAATTATTAAGAAAAAAAGAAAAAAAATTTTTAAAGTAAAACAAAACAAAACAAAACAAAACAAAAAAAACGGATGGACAGAACCCTAGGACAAACGGTGAAAGCAAAGCTATGCAGACAAAATCTCACACAGAAAGAAGCATACACATACATACTCACACAAAAGGAAAAAGGGAAAAAGAAATATATAACTTTGCTCCCAAAGTCCACCTCCTCAATCTGGGATGATTCATTGTCTATTCAGGTATTCCACAGATGCAGGTACATCAAGTTGTTTGTGGAGCTTTAATCTGCTGCTTCTGAGGCTGCTGGGAGAAATTTCCCTTTCTCTTCATTGTTCTCACAGCTCTGGGGTTTCAGCTTTGGATTGGGACCTGCCTCTGCATGTAGGTCGCCTGATGGCCTCTGTTCTTTGCTCAGACAGGACGGGGTTAAAGGAGCAGCTGCTTCGGGGGCTCTGACTCACTCAGGCCGGGGGGAGGGAAGGGTACGGATGCGGGGCGAGCCTGTGGCACAGAGGCCTGCGTAACATTGCAGCAGCCTGAGGCACGCTGTGCTTTCTCCCAGGGAAGTTGTCCCTGGATCACGGGACCCTGGCAGTGGTGGGCTGCACAGGCTCCTGGGAGGGGTGGTGTGGATAGCGACCTGTGCTCGCACACAGGCTTCTTGGTGGCGGCCGCAGCAGCCTTAGCATTTCGTGCCCGACTCTGGGGTCCGCTTTGACAGCCGCGGCTTGCGCCCGTCTCTGGAGTTCGTTTAGGTGGCACTCTGAATCCCCTCTCCTCGCGCACCAGGAAACAAAGAGGCAAGAAAAAGTCTCTTTCCTGTTTGGCAGCTCCAGACCTTTTCCCGGACTCTCTCCTGGCTAACCATGGTGCACTAGCCCCTTCAGGCTGTGTTCACGCCGCCAACCCCAGTCCTCTCCCTGCGATCCGACCAAAGCCCCTTCCTCAGCTCTCAGCCCCCGTCTGCCCCGGCGGGTGAGCTGACAAGCCTCTCGGGCTGGTGAGTGCTGGTCGGCACCCCTCCTCTGTGCGGGAATCTCTCTGCTTTGCCCTCCGCACCCCTGTTGCTGAGCTCTCCTTCGTGGCTCCGAAGCTCCCCCCCTCTGCCACTCGCAGTCTCCGCCCGCGAAGGGGCTTCCTAGTGTGTGGAAACCTTTCCTCCTTCACAGCTCCGTCCCACTGGTGCAGGTCCTCTCCCTATTCTTTTGTCTCTGTTGTTTCTTTTTTCTTTTGCCCTACCCAGGTACGTGGGGAGTTTCTTGCCTTTTGGGAGGTCTGACGTCTTCTGCCAGCATTCAGTGGGTGTTCTATAGGAGCAGTTCCACGTGTAGATGTATTTCTGATGTATCTGTGGGGAGGAAGGTGATCTCCGTGTCTTACTCTTCCACCATCTTCTCTTGAGTCGGTATTTTTTGTTAATTACAATTTCAATTTGTTCATTGTTATTATAGTAGAAATATAATTGATTTTTTGTATTTGCTCTTTTTTTCCTGTAACAATGCTAAACATTTATTAGTTTTGATTCCTTTTCTGTAGATTCCTTGGGACTTCCTACATAGACAATCAGGTAGTCTGCAAATACAAAGAATTTTACTTCTTTTACAATCTAGATGCCTTTTTCTTGCCTCATCACACTGGCTGGATTCTCCACTACAGCTTTGAATAGAAGTGGTGAGAATAAACATCCCTTCTTGTTCATGGTGTTAGAACAAAAGTATTTAGTCTTTCACCATTAAGTATGATGTTAGTGGTAGGTATTTATAGATGCCTTTTATTGGGGTGAGGAGATTCTCTTCTCTTCCTAATTTTCTGAGAGTTTTAAAAAAAATCAGGAATAGATGTTGGATTTTATCAAATGTTTTTACTGTGTCTACTGAGATAATCATATGGTTTTTCTTTTTTAGTGTGTTATGTGGTCAGTTACATTGATTTTTGCTTGCTGTGATTTTGATTGGTATTTTATTAAATATTGAAAAAAGAAGGGTTAATATCTTTCCAATAAAGATTTCTCCAATTTATAAATCTTGATAATGTTTTGTAGTTTTCTGTGTAGAGGTCTGACACATCTTTCATCCTCTCCCTCCCTCCCTCCCTCTTCTCTCTCTCTCTCTTTCTTTTTTCTTTGGAACTCTTTAAGAGTAGATCATCTACATACTTGTTTTAAAATATGTCCACATGTTTTTGACACTCCTTCCATCAAAGGTAGTTTCAAGCCCCCTTCTCTTGAATCTGGGCTGGTCTTAGTGACTTGGTTGTAACAATGGAATGCAGCAGTACTGATGCTGTGTGGCTTTTCAGGCTAGGTCAGATAAAGCCAGATCTCATCATGGACATTCTCTTAAATTTTGACATTATATTATCTTTAGTGATTCAGCCTTTACCGTGGTGCCTGGCACTAGACTCTATAAATATACATAAAATAATTTTAAAAATGGTGACTTGTTCTACCTCTAGGGACTTGACAAAGCTGCAAGTGGTGGGATGGGGATGGGAGTAGGTGGGAAAGAGGAAGTGGAAGCAAACCTCGTGAAGGAAATATTTTTATTATAATTCTACACATGGGAAAACTAAGACCTAGAGAGGTTAAGTTACTTGCCCATGTAAAGGTAGTCCGAAAAGTGAAGCCCCCAGGCCATCCCTGGGTATGGCCAGTGTTCTTGGTCCTTCCTCACTATGCCTCACCAAGGAGTATAGGATTAATATGTCATATCTTCCTGGAGGACTCTTTATTTAAAAGTATTTTAAATATTAAAATATACATGATATATTGTGGAGTATAACAGATAACTTGCCATCTTTTAAAAAGATAAAACAGGAGAATTCAAAGAAAAATCATTCTTGCAGCAGCTTATTTTGGACTATAACTCCAAAATCATCAAGTTACCTCTTCTCTTTTGGAAGGAATTTTTAAGATACTTCTGATCCAGGGAAACAATGAAGTGTTTTGTGCCATGATTTGCAGGGAACTGATTACACAATTCTAAAAATTACTGACACTCTTTTGCTTGTCAGTACATGCCAAACACTGTGCTTATCATTTTTCCTCATTTGTACTTACTGCATTCCTGAAAAGTAGGCAATATTACATCCTATTTTAGGTGACGCACCTGAGTCTTAGGCTAAACAATTTGCCTACATTTTCACAGAGAGAGCAGGGATTCAACATCAGGTCTGTCTCCAAGGACTGTGCTCTTAACCCCTAAAATTGTTTAACCAAAGGACTTCTTGAACTGGAGCTCCCTGTATGATGCTTAGGGGTGGGAATATTAGTTGCAGATATGGACAATACTTTATTAGCTCAAAGAGAGCCTAATTCTGCATTCCAACATGGTTGACAGTGGGACCATTCTGTGCAAGTTGGATCTCTGATCTCCCTGGGGAGAACTCGTCTTTGCTTCAGAATGCATTGTTCAGCTCCTCTCTGATTGACCAGCCAGTTTGCAGTGAGGTCTCATACCTGGGTGCACATCTGCTCAGCCATCTGTAGTGTAAGATGTCAATCATTCTTACCTCAGGGACAGCATGTGATTTTAGTTTTGGAAAATTATGGTCCTGCAGAAGGATAAAGCAGGATGCCAGTGGTAAAGATATTTTAACAACACGTCTTACTTTAGATGAATTCCTGTGTATATGGATTGTAAACTTAGAATTTTAAAGTACACGAATAATCTCCCAGCCTCTGAAAGCAGTTTATTTCATGCCTACTGGCTCGCTGGTTTGTATGTTCTCCTTCATAGGACAGACTGTATTATCAAGACCTGAAACTTGTACATGTACCACTCCCCCATGGCCTCACCTATGACCAAACCAATTCGCTTCCAACAACTTTATCTCCCATATAAGTCCAACAAACACAGACTGACTTTTCAGATTTATTTGTGTCCTACATCACAAATGTTGAGGGACAGTGTCCATAGTGAGGTTTTATTTTTTATTTTTTTATTTTTTAACATTTTGCGAGGTTTTATTTTAACATCTAGTGATGACTCTCATAGCTGAGGGAACTCGACAAGGTCAGGAGACCTAGGGCTACTTCTTGTTCCAGATTTGCAGTTTGGGCTCATTTGGATGTATTTTCATTATTTCCTGCTACTTCTGTAGACAGAATTCACAGCCTGTCGTTATATAAATGGAAACTACGTCTGGTGACATGATGTGACCTTCCTCCTCACACCTGGCCCTTCTTTCCCAGTCTCAATGAATGGGGCTGTCATCTGCCCAGTGGCTCATGCCAGAAACCTAGGAGCTATCCTGGTACCTTCTGCTCCCCTTGGCTGTATTCAATCCATCACCATGTCCTTCTCTTTAGTTCTGAAATAGCCCCTTCCATGGCCTCCCTGGCACCCTCTTGGTCCCCACTCCCATCAGCATTTTCCACACTGTAGCCAGAGTGATATTCTCAAAAGTTATCTATGAATGTATTGGTTCATCTCATAAATATGTTTTTAGTGCCTACTGTGTGTAAGGAATACAGTGGGTAGTAAGATAAAGCTCTTCCCTCATGAAAGTGCACAACGAATTGTGTCGGGCTCCCAGCCCCTCCTCCTCCACTCCCCACCACCTCATATTAAAACACTTCCACAGATTTCTAGTTGTTCTTAGGTGAAAACCCAATGTCTTTCCAATGGATTTCATAACCAGGTCCCCATTCCTCTGGCCTCACCTTTTGTCAACATCCACTTTGCTCTAACCACACAGCTTTGTCTCTGTTCCTTAATTATGCCACCCGCCTGCCACTTCTGGGCCTTTGCACGTGCTGTGCTTCTTGCCCAGAATACTTTCAGCCTCTGCTACTCATCATCAGCCCTTAGGTCTTAGTTCAAATGTCTCTTCCAAAGGGAAGTCTTCCCAGATCCACCAGGCTAGACCACATCCTTGAATACTATGCTTTCATGGTAACATAAAAACCTATTTTGTGGCAGTTATCACAGTTATTCTTGGGATTAGTTGATTTGTACTTGACCCCCACAAGTCTTTAAGCTTCATGAAATTTTTTTAAATTGAAGTATTGTTGATTTACAATGTTGTGTTAGCTTTCGGTGTACAGCAAAGTGATTCAGTTTATATATATATATATATATTCTTTTTCAGATTCTTTTCCCATATAGGTTATTAAAAAATATTGAGTATAGTTCCTTGTGCTAAATAGTAGGTCCTAACTGGTTATCTATTTTATATACAGTAGTGTGTATATGTTAATCCCAAACTCCTAATTTATTCCTCCCCCCCTTTCCCCTTTGGTAACAACAAGTTTGTTTTCTACATCTGTGAGTTGGTTTCTGTTTTGTACATAAGTTTTTGGCCCACCTATTTTAGCCCCAGAGGTCAGTATACATCATGGGTAATAAGTGCTCAAAATGATATTTTAAAAAATAAATCATCATTTGAACAAATTGACAGACTGCATCTTATAGAGTGGGTCTCCACCTGCTAAACCAGTCTTGTGTTGGCCACATATACTGATAGTGTGTGAGAGCAGAGGCTCTTGCAATGCATATACCTAAGAAGCCAATCCATTTTCTCTAATTATTAGCAAGTTATTCACCCTCTGGGGGACTCAGTTTTGGCACCAATATCATAGGGTTGTTATAAGGATTAAATGGAACAATGACAAAAACCACTCAGCATAGTGACTGGAATGTGGTAAGCAGTCAATAAGTGATAGTCAAAATGATAACAATAAATCATTATCACTTAACATGGCTTCTGTCTACATGATTAAGTAGCAGCCATGGCCTTTACTGTTGTCAGTGAGTTATATGTGAACGAAGCATCTCTTGGGGGAGAAAGCCTTCAGAAATCTCGTGTCATCCTTCTTAGTATTTTGGACTCCACTTCCATGCAGGAGGATTTGCTCCTTAGCCCTAACCCTAACCCTAACCCTAACTACTGTTATCCCCCAATGTCCATTTCTTCCTTCTGTTGTAATAAAAGAACTTTTAAGGACCCACACTGCCCAGAAGAAAGTCCACATTTACTAGTCTTCCTTGCACCTGGGTGTGTCCATTTGACAAAGTTCTGGCCAATGGGATAATGATTGTGACAGTTCTAGGAACGTTCCCCAAGAGACAGCTGGTGTATACCCCTATCCTTCTTATTATTCTCACTTTCTGGTTGGAATGCTGGGATGATGGCTGGACCAAGAGCTGCCATCTGTGACTATAATGTGCCTCTGGGCATGGAGACCATGCAAAGCAGGGCTGCAGGGCAGAGCCTGGATTCCCAGGGCCTTTGAGGTTAAAGATTTGTTCTGTGGAGCAGATCCACCACACAACTCTGGATTCTCTCCCTCCCAAGTTTTAAATCAGAGAGAAACAAACTTCTGTTTTGCTCAATTCACTGTCATAGAAAGTTTTATCCACAGCCCAAACTGAATCTTAGTCAACACAGTTCTGTACATGGAAGGAACAAGAGTGTCCTTGCCTCCTTCTCAGCCCTGTAAAGTACTGATTCTGACTTCTGTTTTCCTCTGAGACTCCTGAGCACAATGCAATGACCAGGCTTTGGCTTTGTAGAGGCCATAAGTCTTTCTATGCCTTTCCACACCAGGCTCACGTCAGAGTCCCAGTACATCATCTGACTTGTTCACTCATTCGTTCAGACCTCAAATATTTTTCCATTATGCACCATGGAGCAGGCACTGTCCTAGGTACTTGGGGTTCATCAGTAGGTTAAGCAGCTGAACTGGGCTGTATTTGAATTGATTTCTCTTGTTTAAGTCGTGGTCTGCTCCTGATGACCTTGCGCAGAATGTCCACAGAAGAGGACCTCACTTCCTCTGGCTTAGCCCTGGCCACTCCACACCGGCACGAAAGAGGCCATGCTTATCACAACATCTTGGTACCTAGGGTCAGTCTAGGTAACCTGGTGTTCCTTTTCATTTTAATGGAGACAAATTTTCTCCCTTTTTAATGCCCTGAATTGTTGTTTATCTAGTGACTCAGATTCAAGTGGGGCTGCACAAGAGTCTCAAATATTTCTTTATGTTTTCTAATTCAAGCAGATAGTACACATTGTTTTTCCTTGCCTCGGAAAAGTTAGTTTCAGAGGACTCCTGTTCTGTTTTTCAAAAGCATAAACTATTGCATGGGACAGGATTGCCAGAGGAAGAAATGTTGTAAGAATACCCTCTGCTTTGATCATACTCAAGATTTGGCAAGACTCAGGGAGACTGCCTCGTGGAGCAACCCGAAGGCTGTGTCCAAGCCCTCCCTTTCCTCAAGTGGCCCGAAAGCAGCAGACCAGGGAACCTGATAGGACCACACAGGTAGGTTCAGGGTAATTTAGAAGTGACCCCTGTGGAGGGATGTCCAGTGACAGGAGGCATCCCCAGTGCTGGGCGCCGTTGTGATCGTAGGATTCATGGTGTTAGAGCATGTGCACAGGGAAAGCCCCAAGAAAGAGCCTGTCAGGATGGAAGCTTGCCATTGAAATGAAGGCGGACTATAGAAAATCAAAGCATATGTTATTTACTGCATGCCTGTTTGTGCCCCAGAGTAGAGGGGAGTGGAGAAGAGCTGGGCTCAGAACTGGCTCTGCTGCTCACAGGCTCTGTGACTTGTTACAAATTAGTTAATAATGCTAAATGGGCCACAGTGATCTCATCTGGACAATGGGCAGTCATGGCATTTACTTCAGACCTTTGTTGTAAGAATCAGATTAATTAATCTATATAGTTCTTGGCACATAGTAAGCATTCTATGTGTTAGTAGTTGTTATGATCACCTGTTTATGGAGAATATGCTTTTGTCTATTAGTTATATTCTTTTTATAGATTCTTCAATAACTCTCAGAGGAAGATACTTTGGAAAAGAAATGTAAAGCTACAGTATAAGGAAAACATTGATCACTGAAAAGCAGTAAGAACTGGAAGTAATAGTTTTTAAAGTGATTTTAAAAAACCTTAAGAAATGGTATTGAGTTCACAGAAATTTGACATTTTCTGAGAAACACTTTATTTGGAATAGTAAGAAGTACCTGTAGTAAAGAATTCTCTGTGTTGTAACATCTACTTTAATCTATGGCCAAATATTGTAGAAGCTGCTCCTTCCTCCCCTTGCAAAACAATTCAGGAAAGACGCCCTCATGACCCATCTTCTGTGGGCACCCCTGCCCTCTGGCCTTGGGGACTTTTAGTCAGAACCCGGTGTCTATGCTTGAGTAGCACAGAATAAACACCAATGAATCTTTGTGGCTTGACGGATTATTCCTAAAATCTCTAATGGAGTCAGGAGAAAACTTCAGTTATGTTCTGAATTTTGGTCCGGTGCTTACAAAGTCTAGTTCATGACTTGTAAACCCTTGTGTCCTATTTAGATCCTTAGCCCGATGCACTAGGGCAGAGCGTCTCAAACTGTAATGTGCACTTGAACCACCTGGGGCCTTGTTAAAATGCAGGTTCTGATGCAGTTCGACTGGGTGGCCAAGATTCTGCATTTTAGACAAGCCCCCAGGTGATTCTCATGGTCAAGAACCACACTTTGAATAACCAGGACCTAGGTTCTGACCGGAGAAATACACCAGCAGTGTGTTGTGAGAGATGGGACCTGTTACCAAGGGAACTTATTGCTTCTCTCTTCCTGGAGAACTTAGCATTGAATATGTAACAGTGTGATGGGAATTTCTCTGGAGGCTGCACTCTGACAGTAACTACCCTCTCTGCAGCTTTATGATTAGATTATAGAGTCCTGTTGTGTAATATTCAGTTCCATAAACATTCATGTGCCCACCTGTTACCCAGCATCCTACCAGGTAAATAAATTTCAAATCAATAGATTTCCAATATTCTAACATTTTTTATTTTGCTATGAGTTCACTTATAATATTAACTGATTGAGTGCAAGGTAAAAGTACTGTCATCTGTTTCTTTTTCATTTTATTTGACATTATTCTATAGTATTGAGTAAAATATATTTTTAGGTATAAAGTATGCATGACATGTAAGAATATTGATGCATACCTGTTTGTTAGCATTGGAATTGACAGAGAAGCAAAATATCCAAAGAGGAGACTTCTGAAAGTATCAAATGGAAAATAGCATAAATGTATACAAGTATACTATAGAATTAATAATTGGGGAGTATATAGCACTCACCACAAGCTACTTCTCTTGGCACCCTAAATTAGGTACATTTGTCCTCCCCTACCCTAAATTATCAAGAATCATGGAATTGCAAAGAGCTGATACAAGAGAATTCCAGTTTTCATAATTCATGGGTGATACTGAGGATGGAGGGGTGTGGTGGGATAAGAATAAGTTCTTCTTCCTCCTTAGGACTTTAAAATCATGTTGGAGAGAACACGCACCCGTATGGAACCTCCAGTGAACAGTTCAAGATACTACAGTACAGTGGCTCTCAGACGTTGGTCAGTGTCATAATCCACCGCGGAATGTGGTAGAAATACAAATACAGGCCCTACTGCCCTTCACCAGTTTGCCGTCTTGGCTAGCCCTCCAGGTGAGATTCTGATGCCACCAGACTGTGAACCCCAATACAGTAAGCGCTTGGGTGCTCATTCACGTGGTGGTTGAGGTTCCAGAGGAGAGATGGGGTGGGGTGGGGATGGGGGCTTCGGAGAGACACGCGGTGAGTGTGAGGAGGGGCCGGGAGTCAGGGATGGAGGCACCCGAGCTTGGACCGACGGGACTGTAGGGATTATCCGCATGAAGTGAGGAGACGAGGTGAGACGGACTGTTTAGGGGTCAGCCTGGGTGAGGCAGGGAGACGAGAGAAGCCCAGCTTGGTGGGAAAGTAAGAACAGACTGAAATGTCTGCGGTGAGGGGAAGGTGCGAGGTCAGAGGCTCGGACTTCCTCCTGGGTGATGTGGAGTTACTGAAATCTTTAAGCAGAGGAATGACACGATCCCATTTGCAAGTTAGAAGGATTGCTGCGTAGTTTTGTGGCTAGAAAGAGGGGGCTGGGTGAAAATGCTGTGGATACTGCGTGGGCAAGAAAGGATGAAATCCTGAACCAAGGCTGTGAGCGTGGAGAGGAGGTGTCAGGAGATGAAAACGCGTCCGCGTAGTATGACCAGAAAGTCAACAGAGCTGGATCAGAGCCTTTTCTTGTTAACAATTAGCTGTGTGGCCTTGGGCAAGTTACTGAGCCCCCCTGAAGCTGTTTCTTCATATTGAGAACGGCAATCACCACTACATTCCTAGATGTAGGAAATCACGGGACAACGTGCGTAAAAGACCAACGCAGTTTCCAGCAAGGAGGATGGTATCTATTATTATTAGAAAAAACACAACTGGGGCTCCTTGGTGGGAAAGGGGGCATAAATGAGACAGAAGTGGTTCAACTTCCTGCTTTTCTTCTTTGATGTGGTCTCAACTGGGTTGGCTCCTGGCCCTGTGATGTCAATCTTCATAGCCTTCTGTTGAGCAGTTAGGAGATTTTCAAGTTTTTAAATTTAAGTCCTAAATTGGTTTTCTAGACCTGATCTCTGATTTGAGCTCCATTTTAAAAAGATTTATTGAGCACTTATTATATACCAAAAGCTGTGTTTTACATGTAAAATTTTGCTTAATCCTAATTATACAATATGTATCTCATTTTACTCCCATCATAAACTACCTACTTTTTCTAGCTGTTTAATTGTGTGTATCTGTCCAACAAGTATAGAAAATCTTTTAGAGCTCTGAGGAAATTTTCCTCACCTGGAGCCTAATTTTCTGGCCAAATGTTTGCTGTTCTTCTTATAACTTAACCTGATTCTAAATCAGAGGAAATAAGAGAGAGATGAAGGAACAGAGGTGGAAAGTATATTTAGCTTCTATAAATGAGTCTCAGTTAAGTGCCTTATTTTATTCTTTAAAAACACAGGTATTCGAGTAACTGTGCAAACAATTCCTTTCCTTCTCCTCCCCCTTCCCAGTTTCTCTTAATACCAAAAATAAGGGATGTGCTTTAAGTATTTCATTCAAGGTTAAAGTGCTATTACATTTAAAAAATATGTCCTCTTCTCCCCGTTTACAGAAATCACAGCAGTACAGTTTTAGACAATAAAATGAATTGCAGGGATTTCAATGGATTGCAAAGCTGGAAAAAATTCATTAACATCTCCTTTATCCAGTAAAAAGCATGTTTGTAGTCACTGGAGAATTTAAGGGTAAAGAAAAAACTTTGAGGGAAAGCCTATTGATTTTTGCTTAATGATACAAGAAAAATGAGGTAGAATGACAAGTTCAAATTTCTCCTGTAATTTTGAAGGGATTAAAAGAATCATACCAGCACAATGTTGAAGCATATCCAGTAGCTGTTATTGATTGCAAAATGCAAACACAAATCAAAACTATTATAAAATATGATTATTCCCTGACAATTTTTTCACACATATTAAACAACAAACAAACAATATTTCACTTAGCCTGGAAAGATTTGTTTTAAAGCAGCTGTTGGCCTTGCTATAGTAACTCTTGCTTTTTCCCAATGTTCTAGATGGATTATTGCTTTTATAAAACTGAAAAATATATGATTTGTGCATTAGTCAGGTTTAGGCAGAAATATGTACAACCAGCTTTCAGGGCCAAGTTTTTATTCCAACAAAAGTCTAAGAGATGATCGCTGAAGGCTTTGTATTGTTTTTCTATGAAATTGAGTTTTTATGAAGGATGTTTTTATTTGATGGAACATGCAAGCTTTTGGGGAGTTATGTGGTACAAAAAGAGAGATCGTGATATGAGATACTAACCCAAAAATGCACATGCAGAACTGATTTAGGAAGTCAGTGGAGAACGTAAGCAAACATAAGTCATGCATTCTGTATCAGTTTAATATAAAGAAAGATTAATGTTTTGTCCATCTACAATGCTGTCAATTTGGTCTATTCAGTGTTTAGAATTTAAAAGAAGCAAGAAAAAGAAAACCTAAGGAGTTCAATGCAAACAATAAGTTAATCCAAGTCTTTGACCAACTTTTTAAAATAAGCTGTCCAATTAAAATAATCAACTTGGTTGCAATATGTTGACAGAATTGAAATAAAGTCTTCAAGTTTCTATAATGAGAAAACTAGGTTAAATATGCCAGTTCTCTATTTTTTCTTTACCCACACATCTCCCACTGACTGTGTTAACTGCTAAGCTGACTTTTCTGTTATCTATAAAATGATGATGAAACTTTACATATTTGCTTCTCTTGAGTAAGTCACTTATTGTTGATCAAATTTGGACTACTATTTAGTGTTTTCCTAATCCAAACTCTCTTGTTTGGAATTTAGACCTTTTATTACCTAATTAGACAAATAGTGGAGTTTTCCTTTATTCTCATATTTCAATTTCATAATTATTTTCATAATGGGATTTCCACATAGTCTCAAAAGCATAGAGAAAAGTATAACATATTCCATGTGCTTTTCACTCAGCTTCAATAATTATTGAATTATTCCCATTCTGTTTTATCTCTATCTCTTCATTTCTCCATCCTTCCCACTTGTCATTGGACATTTTAAAGCATTTTAGGGGTCAATAATTGTGTATGTTCTCTTAAAAAGAAATTGTCCACTATTTTAGTTCCATCTTATTTGCATTCCCTCATGTTAGTTATTGTTATTGTTTGCACAGAAATACATCAACCAGTTTTATTACTCTTCTCTGCATTTTGCACCCTGTTCATTCATTTTGGCTTTCATTCCCTTCTTCCTAAACTACATTTTTTAGTAGTTCTTTCAGCGAAAGTGAGCGGTTGTGACTCTGTGAATTCTCTGAGTCTTCATCTCAATTTTGTGTGTGTGCTCCCTGTTGAACAATATTTATCTGAAAATAAAATACTTGGCTGACAGTTATTTTTCATAACATTTTAAAGTTATTTCCCCATTGCCTTCCAAATTCTATGGTTGCTTTTGTGAAATAAGCTATCAATCTAGTTGCTGTTGTATCTTTCATATTCTGTCAATTCCCTGCGATGTGTATGGCTGTGGATTTTTAGCTGGTTTATCTTGAGCTTCTTAAATCTGAGAATTCATAGATGCAATCAATTTGGAAAAATTCTTAGCTCTTACCTCTTTAAATATTGCCTCTCTCCCATTCTTTCAATCCTCTTTTTTGGAAGCTCCTGTTTAAAAAATATTGAACTTTCTTAGTTGGTTTTTCATGATTTTTAACTTGTCTTTTATGATTTCCATCTCTGGACTGCAGTAATTTTTTTCAGATCTATCTTCCAGGTCTCTAATTTTCTTTTCAACTATAGACTTTATTTCCTGAAGCGCCATTTGATTTTTACCAGAACGTTACTTATTACCTATTTATTTTCACAGTTTTACCCTCTGTGGCAGGGCAGTTAATTTCTTGTCTTATCATCATCTTCATCGTGCTGTTTTCACATTCTCTGTCAGGTTGTCTTTTAGTGACTGCATGGTCTTCCAGCTGTAACCTCTTGTTTTTGTTTTTTGACTCCCACGGTGGGTTTGTCCCCAAGTGATTGTGACTCAGTTTAGGGGATATTTGTTTGTTGCTTTTGTTTTGTGGTGGAACTCTCCCCTGGAAGCCTGGGATGTGGGAGAATTCCTCCAGAGCAGTCTTGCATTTCCATTTATTATGTGATCTGGGGGCAGCACTGATCCAAGACTGACTTTTGTGGTAATTTCTCAGTTTAGAGGTCCCAGACCACAAAAGTAGAAGCAATTAAGTTTACAAACCTGTGTTGGCTTCCCTGGTGGTGCAGTGGTAGAGAATCTGCCTGCCAATGCAGGGGACATGGGTTCGAGCCCTGGTCTGGGAAGATCCCACATGTCACGGAGTAACTAGGCCCGTGAGCCACAACTACTGAGCCTGTGCATCTGGAGCCTGTGCTCCCAACAAGAGAGGCTGTGATAGTGAGAGGCCCGTGCACCACGATGAAGAGTGGCCCCTGCTTGCCACGACTAGAGAAAGCCCTTGCACAGAAACGAAGACCCAACACAGCCAAAAATAAATAAATTAATTAATTAAAAAAAAAAGTTTACAAACCTGTGTGATTTACAAATCTGGAGTTTACATTTCTCAGGGGATACTTTTGTTTCCTTTTTTCTTATCTTGAATTCAGAGTTAGACAAGTTTCCCTGTTGTCTTACAATGTAGATTTAAAATAAATGAATGCCTAGAATTCCTAGGCTGTCAAACATTCTACAGAAGAAATTTATGTTTATTGGAGTGAATGTGGAAAATCTAGAAAATACACAAAGAAGGAAACAAGAATTATCTGTTACCTTACCACCAGCTGACCACTTTAACATTTTCATGTTCTTAAAGTTCTATTTTTTGCATACATCTATATATTTTTTCAAAAAATAAAACTAGATCATATATTGCACTTTATTTTATAAACATTTTCACTTAAAAATAATATGCTATAATACTTCTTCTTGTCTCTAAGTATTTTTCTACAGCAGGTTTTCAACTAGAGTGATTTTGCTCTGCTAGGGGACATTTGACAATGTCTGGGGACAGTTTCGATTGTCATGAACGGGGAGTCCTGCTGGCATCGAATGGATAGAGTCCAGGGATGCTGCTAAACATTTTACAATGTGCAGGACAGACAATCCCCAACCCCCACTAAAGAATTATGCGACCCAAAATGTCAGTGGTGTTGAGGTTAAAGAAACTTCTACAACATCGTTTTAATGGGTGCTGATAACATTGTCCTTTTTTAAATTTAACTTTTAAATTGAAGTATAGTTGATTTACAATGTTGTTAGTTTCTCATGTACTGCAAAGTGATTGTTATATGTAAATATATATATTCTTTTTCAGATTCCTTCCCATTATAGATTATTACGAGATATTGAATATAGTTCCCTGTGCTATACAGTAGGAAAAGATTGTCTTTTTAATTTCTTTTATTCTGATCTTCAGAGTTCTTATTGATCAAAAACTTTTGGAGCCCTTATTGTTCATCTTGTTACATAAGCAGTAATATATGTTGTCTTGAACTATCAATCATCTCTTTATGATACCTAACTAGTCTGTGTTCTCTCTAAGGAGCTACTTCCTTGTGCTGTGTTTGTTTATGACAAATAGGCCCGCAATTCTTGTCTGACAATAATGGTGAAGATGATTAGCAGTATAAATAATTAGAATGCAAGACCCCCTTTGTAGATCAGCAAAGTAGTGTGTGGGAACATGCTTGGACCTGTCATCAAATTCAAGCTCTGTTTCTTAACAATTTTGCGATCTGGACTTACACTTTTCTACCTTTGATTTCAATTGCAAACTGGGTATAATAATACTTAGCTTGCACGTTTTTGTTAGAATTTGACAGCATGTGGGTAAAATGCCTGTTATAGTAGGAAATTAACAGTTGTTATAAAAGTGATAGAACATGTGTCTTTTTTGGGACCCATATGAGAAACATCTAGACTAAGATTGAGCTTCCAGTGTACCGGTAAAAGTCAGACATTACAGAGTCAGACTCTACGCGGGTGTAAAACAATTCCTTTGGAGTGAGCCATGCTCTTCACATAGTCAGTAGAGGGAATTATGGTCCCTCCTTCAGTCAACTGGGACACCATTCAGGGCACTGAAGCAGTAATTGACTAGCAGCCTGAAAGCAGTACGAGTGAGTATTACAGAGCCTCGGGTCATAGGATTTGACATTGTCAGGCAAGATATCTTTATGATAAGATCACTTAACAGAGCTGGCCTTGGGCAATATTGTGAAATAGGCAAAGTTGGTCTTTATTTCTCTCTCCACACCACTCAGCACCAGGCTTTACGGTCACCCCAGGGCAGAAGTCCTGCACTTGCTCCTGGAGAGTGTTATTCTTTGCCAGCTGTCACAGCAGAAATGCTGACACGCATTCTCTCTACCCATCAGCCAATAGAGGCCCCAGTGGTATGTGCATTTTAATAGGAGCCTTCTACAGACGAAAAAGGCTTTAGAACTCAAAGGAATGGGTCTTTAGGGGGAATTAAAGGTAATGGGGGAAATAGTAAGAGGTGGGGAACCTTTCCAACACCTCCAAAATCATATTTAACTAAACTGCTGCTTTCTCATAAGGCTGTTTAGGCTTTTGAGGTATATGCAGAGATTCTGACGATCACTTGGAAGGAATGTAGTGTACTTGCAGGTACTGTATCTTTATTTTAATTTATTGAGCATCCCTCCTGTCTGAGATACTGTCACTTTTGCATACATTAGCACCTCAGCGAAGGCTCGTATTCATTCTCTGACATAAATAATCTCACTTAGAGATGAGGTGGAGGAGGTTGAATGAATACATCACAGGAGTTGTGAAGGAACACATTTTTGTATAATTCATAGGAGAAGAGTCACCAGGGGTTCCCTACTGGTCCTGAAAAATGCCAATGTCATTTCTGGGATAGATTTTTGTGATGAACTAGGAATTTAGGACTTCTGTACCAAGGGATTCTGCCAAGATAAACAGCCTGATGGTGGGGGAGTAGTCATGGTGGATCATTTCATATATTTCCTTTCATCTCTATTGTTGGCTGTGGCTAGTCTAGTTCTGAAAAGGATGGGTTGTAAATACAAGTATGTGTGTAGGCACATGCACAGGTGGATGTGTGTATGGCCATGTGTGGATAGATATACAAATTTTTGAATTGGGTTTTGGAGCATCCTGCCAATTGACCATATTGAGTTTCACAATGTCCCAAGTTGTTTTAGAAATGGTTGGTATTGCCTAAGTGTACAAAGCATTTGGTCCATTTTTAAAAATCAACTGTAACTCTGCAGTTGGTGTTCTTCCACTGCTTTCCCTTCCACTTGGTGAGGTTCAGGACATTCTACCCCCAAATATGGCACCTTGTCATATTGAATATTTAAAGCTACAGGAGTTTGAGAAAATAGCAGATGCAGGAAGGTTACTCTGCCCTTCTCTCCTGAAACAGGTCATAAGCCCTCATGTGAGAGGTGCTGTCCCTACAGCTGGAGGAAAGGAGCATCCTTATATCAGAAGAGTCTCAACAACAAGGCCTTGCTAAGTTTCCCCTGTGTATTGCACTTACCTCACACTCCTTAACCTGCTTCATTCTTCCAAGACTGCCTCCTCTTCATCAAACCCCACATAAAATTATCAGGTCTAACTGTTTCTCCAGGTCTTCATTTCCTTAGGAAACCTCTTGTATCATGTAAAACTTATATTGCATAAATCTATATGTTTTTCTCCTGTGAATCTGTCTTTGCTAGTTTAATTTTCAGAATCAGTGGCCCTAAGAGAGTCAAAGAGAACTTTTTCTCCCCTGCACACTTGGTAAATTTTGTTAGGTTTGCAGGGCCTCCTCTGACGGACTTGGAAGAGACTTCTAGATGGGTACCTGGGCACCCATTTCTGCTGGCCACACCCTGCCTCATTCTACTTATATATGGAGAAACAGCAAGAGCTTTGGGTCATAGCATAGAGTTTAACATTGCAACATACTGACCATGGGACCTTTCAGATTCCCATCTGTAAAACGGGAAGCATAATATCTACCTCTCAGTAATGCTGGGGAATTGGAAATCATATGGTTAAAGCACATAACACAGTACCTGGCACATAGTAAGAGCTTGGAAAAAGGCTTATATTTGTTTGTGTATTGATCTTAAGAATAAACTACTACATGTTGAAAGCATGGAGCATACTGTCTTGCATATAGTGCTCCAAAATTATTTTTGTGGACAGGCATGAATATTGTATGTTAGTCATTTTCTGCGTATGGCATACATTCTTTCATGGCATATGACAGAGAGCTGTGGATAGTTGGCCTTAAAGAAGAGAAGTTCACAAGGGTCCATCAAGAAAGGTTGCTGCTTCTAGAACTTGTTCATGAAGCAAGGTCACAAAAAGTTTCTCAATTAAAAGTTCCTTTCTGTGTGTGTAGTATTAGTGAGAAGAAAATGTTTGTCTTGGTGTTCACAAATTGATATGCTTTCATATCTTGAAAATTGGAATCAGACTTTAGAGAAGAGATTCTCAAATTTCACAAATATTGGCACAAGCCTCTTAGATAGCCTCATCCACCAGAGGGCAGACAGCAGAAGTAAGAAGAACTACAATCCTGCAGCCTGTGGAACAAACACCACATTCACAGAAAGACAGACAAGATAAAAAGGCAGAGGGTTATGTACCAGATGAAGGAACAAGATAAAAGCCCAGAAAAACAACTAAATGAAGTGGAAATAGGCAACCTTCCAGAAAAAGAATTCAGAATAATGATAGTGAAGATGATCCAGGACCTCGGAAAAAGAATGGAGGCAAAGATCAAGAAGATGCAAGAAATGTTTAACAAAGACCTAGAAGAATTAAAGAACAAACAAACAGAGATGAATAATACAATAACTGAAATGAAAAATACCCCAGAAGGAATCAATAGCAGAATAACTGAGGCAGAAGAACGGATAAGTGACCTGGAAGACAGAATGGTGGAATTCACTGCTGAGGAACAGAATAAGGAAAAAAGAATGAAAAGAAATGAAGAGAGCCTAAGAGACCTCTGGGACAACATTAAACACAACAACATTCACATTATAGGGGTCCCAGAAGGAGAAGAGAGAGAGAAAAGACCAGAGAAAATATTTGAAGAGAGTATAGTTGAAAACTCCTTTAACATGGGAAAGGAAATTACCACTCAAGTCCAGGAAGTGCAGAGAGTCCCATACAGGATAAACCCAAGGAGGAAGACACCGAGACACACAGTAATCAAAGTGGCAAAAATTAAAGACAAAGAAAAATTATTGAAAGCAGCAAGGGAAAAATGACAAATAACATACAAGGGAACTCCCATAAGGTTAACAGCTGATTTCTCAGCAGAAACTCTACAAGCCAGAAGGGAGTGGCATGATATACTTAAAGTGATGAAAGGGAAGAAACTACAACCAAGATTACTCTACCCGGCAAGGATCTCATTCAGATTCGATGGAGGAATCAGAAGCTTTACAGACAAGCAAAAGCTAAGAGAATTCAGCACCACCAAACCAGCTCTACAACAAATGTTAAAGGACCTTCTCTAAGTGGGAAACACAAGAGAAGAAAAGGACCTACAAAAACAAACCCAAAACAATTGAGAAAATGGTCATAGGAACATACCTATTGATAGTTACCTTAAATGTGAATGGATTAAATGCTCCAACCAAAAGACACAGACTCGCGAATGGATACAAAAACAAGACCCATATATATGCTGTCTACAAGAGACCCACTTCAGACCTAGGGACACATACAGACTGAAAGTGAGGGGATGGAAAAAGATATTCCATGCAAATGGAAATCAAAAGAAAGCTGGAGTAGCTATACTCCTATCAGATAAAATAGACTTTAAAATAGACAATGTTACCAGAGACAAGGAAGGACACTACATAATGATGAAGGGATCAATCCAAGAAGAAGATATTACAATTATAAATATATATTCACCCAACATAGGAGCACCTCAATACATAAGGCAACTGCTAACAGCTATAAAAGAGAAAATCGACAGTAACACAATAATAGTGGGGGACTTTTAACATCTCAGTTACACCAATGGACAGATCATCAAAAATGAAAATAAATAAGGAAACAGAAGCTTTAACTGACACAATAGACCAGATAGATTTTATTGATATTTATAGGACATTTCATCCAAAAACAGCAGACTACACTTTCTTCTCAAGTGCGCACAGAACATTCTCCAAGATAGATCACATCTTGGGTCACAAATCAAGCCTCAGTAAATTTAAGAAAATTGAAATCATATCAAGCATCTTTTCTGACAACAATGCTATGAGATTAGAAATGAATTACAGGGAAAAAATGTAAAAGACACAAACACATGGAGGATACACAATATGTTACTAAATAACCAAGAGATCACTGAAGAAATCAAAGAGGAAATCAAAAAATACCTAGAGGCAAATGACAATGAAAACACGACAATCCAAAACCTATGGGATGCAGCAAAAGCAGTCTAAGAGGGAAGTTCATAGCTATACAAGCTTACCTCAAGAAACAAGAAAAATCTCAAATAAAAAATCTAACCTTCCACCTAAGGGAACTAGAGAAAGAAGAATAAACAAAACCCAAAGTTAGCAGAAGGAAATAAATCATAAAGATCAGAGCAGAAATAAATGAAATAGAAACAAAGAAAACAATAGCAAAGATCAATAAAACTAAAAGCTGGTTCTTTGAGAAGATAAACAAAATTGATAAAGCATTAACCAGACTCATCAAGAAAAAGAGGGAGAGGACTCAAACCAATAAAATTAGAAACGAAAAGAGAGAAGTTGCAACAGACACCTCAGAAATACAAAGCATCCTAAGAGACTACTACAAGCAACTCTATGCCAGTAAAATGGACGACCTGGAAGAAATGGACAAATTCTTAGAAAGGTATAACCTTCCAAGACTGAACCAGGAAGAAACAGAAAATATGAGCAGACCAATCACAAGAAATTAAATTGAAACTGTGATTAAAAATCTTCCAATAAACAAAAGTCCAGGACCAGATGGCTTCACAGGTGAATTCTATCAAACATTTAGAGACGCGCTAACACCCATCCTTCTCAAACTCTTCCAAAAAATTGCAGAGGAAGGAACACTGCCATACTCATTCTATGAGGCCACCATCACCCCGATACCAAAACCAGACAAAGATACTACAAAAAAAGAAAATTACAGACCAATATCACTGATGAATATAGATGCAAAAATCCTCAACAAAATACTAGCAAACAAAATCCAACAACACATTAAAAGTATCATACACCATGATCAAGTGGGTTTTATCCCAGGGATGCAAGGATTCTTCGATATATGCAAATCAATCAATATGATACACCATATTAACAAATTGAAGAATAAAAACCATATGATTGTCTCAATAGAGGCAGAAAAAGCGTTTGACAAAATTCAACACCCATTTATGATAAAAACTCTCCAGAAAGTGTGCCTAGAGGGAACCTACCTCAACATAATAAAGGCCATATACGACAAACCCACAGCAAACATCATTCTGAATGGTGAAAAACTGAAAGCTTTTCCTCTAAGATCAGGAACAAGACAAGGATGTCCACTCTCACCACTATTATTCACCATAGTTTTGGAAATCCTAGCCAAGGCAATCAGAGAAGAAAAAGAAATAAAAGGAATACAAATTGGAAAAGAAGAAGTAAAACTGTCAGTGTTTGCAGATGACATGATACTATACATAGAGAATCCTAAAGATGCCACCAGAAAACTACTAGAGCTGATCAATGAATTTGGTAAAGTTGCAGGATACAAAATTAATGCACAGAAATCTCTTGCATTCCTACACACTAATGATGAAAATCTGAAACAGAAATTAAGGAAACACTCCCACTTCCCACTGCAACAAAAGGAATAAAATACCCAGGAATAAACCTACCTAGGGAGACAAAAGACCTGTATGCAGAAAACTATACGACACTGATGAAAGAAATGAAAGATGATACCAACAGATGGAGAGATATACCATGTTCTTGGATTGGAAGAATCAATATTGTGAAAATGACTATACTACTCAAAGCAATCTACAGATTCAGTGCAATCCCTATCAAATTACCAATGGCATTTTTTTACAGAATTAGAACAAAAACTCCTAAAATTTGTATGGAGATGCAAAAGACCCTGAATAGCCAAAGCAGTCTTGAGGGAAAAAACGGAGCTGGAGGAATCAGACTCCCTGATTTCAGACTATACTACAAAGCTACAGTCATCAAGACAATATGGTACTGGCACTAAAACAGAAACATAGATCAATAGAACAAGATAGAAAACCCAGAGTTAAACCCACAGAACTATGGTCAACTAAGCTATGACAAAGGATGCAAGGATATACAATAGAGAAAAGACAGTCTCTTCAATAAGTAGTGCTGGGAAAACTTGCCAGCTACATGTAAAAGAATGAAATTAGAACACTCCCTAACACCATACACAAAAATAAACTCAAAATGGATTCAAGACCTAAATGTATGACTGGACACTATAAAACTCTTAGAGGAAAACATAGGAAGAGCACTTTTTGACATAAATCACAGCAAGATCTTTTTTGATCCACTTTCTAGAGTAATGGAAATAAAAACAAAAATAAACAAATGGGACCTAATGAAACTTCAAAGCTTTGGCACAGCAAAGGAAACCATAAACAAGATGAAAAGACAACCCTTAGAATGGGAGAAAATATTTGCAAATGAATCAGTGGACAAAGGATTAATCTCCAAAATATATAAACAGCTCATGCAGCTCACTATTAAAAAAACAAACAACCCAATCCAAAAATCGGCATTAGACCTAAATACACATTTCTCCAAAGAAGACATACAGATGGCCAAGAAGCACATGAAAAACTGCTCAACATCACTAATTATTAGAGAAATACAAGTCAAAACTACAGTGAAGTATCACCTCACACCAGTTAGATTGGGCATCATCAGAAAATCTACAAACAACAAATGCTGGAGAGGGTGTGGAGAAAAGGGAACCCTCTTGCACTATTGGTGGGAATGTAAATTGATACAGCCACTATGGAGAACAGTATGGAGGTTCCTTAAAAATCTGAAAATAGAATTCTCATATGATCCAGCAATCCCACTACTGGGCATATACCCAGAGAAAACCATAATTCAAAAAGACACATGCACCCGAATGTTCATTGCAGCACTATTTACAATAGCCAGGTCATGGAAGCAACCTAAACGCCCATCGACAGATGAATGGATAAAGAAGATGTGGTACATATATACAATGGAATATTACTCAGCCATAAAAAGGAATGAAATTGGGTCATTTGTTGAGACGTGGATGGATCTAGAGACTGTCATACAGAGTGAAATAAGTCAGAAAGAGAAAAACAAATATCGTATATTAACGCATATATGTGGAACCTAGAAAAATGGTACAAATGAACCAGTTTGCAGGGCAGAAATTGAGACACAGATATAGAGAACAAACGTATGGACAGCAATGGGGGAAGCCACGGGGGTGGTGGTGGTGGTGTGATTAATTGGGCTACTGGGATTGACATGTATACACTGATGTGTATAAAATTGATGACTAATAAGAACCTGTTGTATAAAAAAATAAATAAAATAAAATTCAAAAATTAAAAAAAAAATTTCACAAAAATTGCATGCAATAATTTCCCTAATGTCTCTTAAGAATATTTTGGAACTTTTTGGTAATATTTCTAAAGTTGGATAAAAGATAACCTATAGAGGTCCAATGTATTTTTCTTCTCTCCAGACTCAGGATGGGCTGTTTCCACATTTTAAGTAAAACAAGATATGACTGATGCAGTAGGTTTCAAAAAAACAGGTCAAGGTTTTCTGACATTGCTCTGAGAAAGAGGAATCAGACTGTCTTGAAAAAAACGGAGATATCAGTCTTCTCTCTTCTACATGGGAAAAATACAGGAAGTTTCTGTTTATTATTTCAAGATCTGAAGACTTACAGACAGTGCGGGAGAGAAGTCTGCTTTAGATGCTTCTATGTCCCAGCTCTTTCGGGAGAAACACGGAAGCTGAACTGTTTGTGAACAGGGTGACATGCATTCTCGATTTCACAGGGTCACTTTCATAGCTCAGCACCTATAGGCAGAATATAAAATAGGACCAGGATACCCTAGAACAGCTGTCCTTAAAATATCATTCTAAATGTTCCAAGGAAAAACTCTGTTTGTGATGGAAATAAGACCTCCAGCAAGGCTTACAAATAGGAGTAACTCAAATGGCACCAAATAAAATTGATCTCACCATGGTCTCTGGTAAGCAGTGAGAACCAAGTGGATACACATATGGTCATTAGGTTCTTTGGAAACACAAAATGGCAGTCACATCTCTTGCCACATTGTCAATTCCTCCAGGGCAGGAGGTGTGTGTTGTTCGCCTTTGCATCACCTGCAGAAGCTCCAGGACCGCGTTCTTCATGTGGTTGGCGCTCAATAACCATCTGTTGATTGGATGACTGAGACACTGTTGACCACTCTGAAAAGGGACTGGCTTGATGCCACTTTAGTTAGGGCTGTGAAATATGCCATGTAGAGCTCTGGACAGATCCAGTGTCTCTGCATCTTGTCTCCTCAGGAGCGGGGGTGGGGTGGCAGCTGCACCATTACCCACGTAGCTCTGTACTGTATGGGTTCCTAAAAGGAACGTGACTACATGTGATTTTTCTTTTTTGGCAGAAAACTGAGTGTATTACATAATACATAAATTCATAAAATATCTACATTGTTTCTATCCTGATGCATCTTGACTATAACTCCCTTGAGAATCACATTTGTGTCTTGCTCTGTTACATCGAGACAGTGTTGTATAAGGGATAAAAAATAGACTCTGACCTGACTGCCTGGATTAGAGTTCCAGATCTGCCAATCACTGTGTGACCTGGGCAAGTTACATAACCTCTCAGTGTCTTGACGTTCTCATCGGAAAAATAGGACTAGAGTGTTATTGTGAGGGTGAAATAAAGTGAATGCACATTAAACATCTAAAACAGTAGTTGGAATTTGTTAAATTCTCAGTAAAAGGTAGCCATTTGACAGAACCTTGTTCTTACACTTTTCCACAGAATTTAAGAACAAAGAATTAAACTTAACAAGCACCTGCTCTCGGCCTGTTGCTTTACATAACTTGCTTATTATGAGGCAAAGTTTCATATAAGGCAGGTCAGTCCTGCCTCCTATACAGGAGCAGTAATAACTGTAGGACTAAAACACCTGCATTAGTTTCTGAAGCCCGCTGTAACAAATCACCACAAATGTAGTGGCTTAAGACAACAGAAATTTATTCTCTCATCCATCTGGAATCAGTTTTCCTGGCCAAAATCAAGATATGAGCAGAGCTGCACCCTTTCTGGGAGTTCTGATGGAGGACTTATTCCTTTCTTGCCTCTCCCAGCTCCTGGTGGCTGCCAGCACTCCTTGGCTTGGAGCTGCATCAGTTTCAGCTGCCCCTGGTCCCACTGCCTTCTCTTCTGTGTGTAACTCCCTCTAATAAGGATGCTCGTGATTGCATTCAGTGCCCACACAGACAATCCAGGATAATCTCCCCATCCTAAGATCTTTAGCTTAATCAGATCTGCAGTTTGGGGCCCTATAAGGTAACATTCACAGGTTGCAAAGATTAGAACATGGATATCTTTTTGTTTTGGTGGGGGGAGGTCATTTCTCAGCTTATCACAGCCCTTATAAGGATTTCTCAAACTATGAATTCTAAGATTCTATGACAAGACTCAGTACACTTATTAAAGCATCCTCAAAATAGGTATTAAATAGCCAAAATAATGGTATATCTCAGCATTGAGAACTGCTAAATTTAAGTTTATCATTATTCTTTCTCATTCTTTTTTAATCTTTATTTTTAAACTGAGTTTTTAAAAAAACTTCTGTTACCATTTAAACATAAATTATATTAATCCTGGCATTCTATCATTTCATACTCCCTACAATTTTATTTTGTTGACATAACAGTACTATCTTTATATTATAAATGAGAAAACTGACGTTTAGAAAAGGTAGTGCCTTACCCAAAATCAAAACCTTGAGCCGACCAAGGATAGCAGCCAGTCTTTTGACATCTAAGCAAGTATTCTTTACATTTCATCCTAGTGACAAATTGCCTTCTTAGAAAGAATGTCAGTTCAAAAAAATATTTTAAAGACTCTTTAAAGAAACTTTCAAAAATCTTTTTAAAAAGTCTTTCGAAAATGCTTTAATGATGAAGTGGTCATTGTACTTTAGATAGCATAAATATTGCTCTGTGTGAGGTCAAAATAAAGATTAAGGAGGGATTGTTTTGAGAGTTTCTTTACCTTATAGTTTAAACCCATAGTTTTAAGAAAATATAAATTTGCTATAGCATAAATGCCATGCAGTTATCTGTGTAACTGCTATGGCGTTATCTCTGTAAAAGTCAGACTAATGTTGGTTTTTTGATTTGCCCATGTACAATGGAAGCATTAAAACACTGACAAATGTTGTGTGGCCAGGCTGAAAGCCTGGAGTGAAATATTGGCAATTACAGAAGGATGGACGGCAAGAAATAGCTGACAGGAGATGGGCCGCTGTTGGCAGCCTGGCTGAGAAGAGGGTCAGGTCATCATTATCATAGTCAAGTTTTTGTTTCCTTTGTTTAACCTGTTCTCCCACTGCCTTGAAATATTTGCATATCTGAGAACAAACACAGCCATAATTGAAATAGGTTATTCCTAAATTCTTCCTAGTCACAAGAACGTGCTCTAACCATGAAAATTTCCTGTGGATTACACCTTAGTAAGTCCTCCATCCAAAAGACAGAGGGGACGGGGAATGAAGTAATGACAGTCTTTATTCGTGGATTTAAAAATTTGTAATATGGATTGAAGGTGTAGAGAAATCTAGTGGAATTGCAGTAAAAGTAAAAATAAACACACTGTGAGGTTCAGCCTGTTTACCAGTATGTGAGGGAAGTGGAATTTTCTCGGGCTCTTTTGAAGAAATAACATCAGACTGGCAAAGAACAATAAAACGAGGCAAAACAGGAAAAAATTGTCCCACATTTTCCCTGGATATCCCTACATCATGCATTGACTGGTAAGTGACTTTCTATGTTAAAATCCATCTAAAGGATGAAGAGGGAACTAAAATACCATCCACGCTCTCTGATCAGAAGGGGTTCTATAAATGCAACAAATAAACTTTCATTAGGTACAATACCATAATTTTTAATGTGCTTTAAAAAAGTTTTTTTAAAATAGATCTTTATTGGAGTATAATCGCTTCACAATACTGTGTTAGTTTCTGTTGCACAACAAAGAGAATCAGCCATATGCATACACGTCCCCATATCCCCTCCCTCTTGAGCCTCCCTCCCATCCTCCCTATCCCACCTCTCTAGGTCATCACAAAGCACCAAGCCGATCTCCCTGTGCTATGCTGCTGTTTCCCACCAGCCAGCTATTTTACATTCGGTAGTGTATATATGTCGATGCTACTCTCACTTCACCCCAGCTTTGCCCTCTCACCCCATGTCCTCAAGTCCATTTTCTATGTCTATCTCTTTATTACTGCTCTGAAACTAGGTTCATCAGTACCATTTTAATTTTTTTTAGATTCCATACATATGCATTAGCATACGGTATTTGATTTTTTCTTTCTGACTGACTTCATTCTGTATGACAGACTCTAGGTCCATCCACCTCACTACAAATAACTCAATTTTGTTTCTTTTTATGGCTATGTAATATTCCATTGTATAAATGTGCCACATCTTCTTTATCCATTCATCAGTCGAGGGACATTTAAGTTGGTTCCATGTTCTGGCTATTGTAAATAGTGCTGCAATGAACATTGTGATACATGTCTGTTTTTGAATTATGGTTTTCTCAGGGTATATGCCCAGTAGTGGGATTGCTGGGTCATATGGTAGTTCTATTTTTAGTTTTTTAAGGAACCTCCTTACTGTTTTCCATAGTGGTTGTATCAATTTACATTCCCACCAACAGTGCAGGAGGGTTCCCTTTTCACCACATCCTTTCCAACATTTATTGTTTCTAGATTTTTTGATAATGGCCATTCTGACTGGCTTGAGGTGATAACTCATTGTAGTTTTGATTTGCATTTCTCTAATAATTAGTGATGTTGAGCATCTTTTCATGTGCCTCTAGGCCATGTGTATGTCTTCCTTGGTGAAATGTCTATTTAGGCTTTCCGCCCATTTTCTAACTGGATTGTTTGTTTTTTTGATATTGAACTCTATGAACTGTTTGTATATTTTGGAGATTAATCCTCTGTCTGTTGTGTAATTTGCAAATATTTTCTCCCATTCTGAGGGTTGTCTTTTTGTCTTGTTTATGGTTTCCTTTGCTGTGCAAAGGCTTTTAAGTTTAATTAAGTCCCGTTTGTTTATTTTTGTTTTTATTTCTGCTACTCCAGGAGGTGGGTCAAAAAAGATCTTGCTGTGGTTTATGTCAAAGAGTGTTTTTCCTATGTTTTCCTCTAAGAGTTTTATAGTGTCTGGTCTTACATTTAAATCTTTAATCCATTTGGAGTTTATTTTTGTGTGTGGTGTTAGGTAGTGTTCTAATTTCATTCTTTTACGTGTACCTGTTCAGTTTTCCCAGCACCACTTATTGAAGAGGCTGTCTTTTCTCCATTGTATGCCTTTGCCTCCTTTGTCATAAATTAGGTGCCCGTATGTGTGTGGGTTTATCTCTGGGATTTCTATCCTGTTCCTTTGATCTATATTTCTATTTTTGTGCCAGTACCACACTCTCTTGATTACTGTAGCTTTGTGGTATAGTTTGAAGTCAGGGAGCCTGATTCCTCCAACTCCTTTTTTCTTTCTCAAGATTACTTTGGCTATTTGGGGTCTTTTGTGTTTCCATACAAACTGTAAAATTATTTGTTCTAATTCTGTGAAGAATGCCATTGGTAGTTTGATAGGGATTGCATTGAATCTATAGATTGCTTTGGGTAGTATAGTCATTTTCACAATATTGATTCTTCCAATCCAAGAACATGGTATATTTCTCCATCTGTTTATGTCATCTTTGATTTCTTTCATCAGTGTTTTATAGTTTTGAGTACAAGTCTTTCACCTTCCTAGGTATTTTATTCTTTTTGTTGCAGTGGTAAATGGGAGTGTTTCCTTAATTTCTTTTTCTGATTTTTCATTGTTGGTGTATAGGAATGCCAGAGATTTCTGTGCATTAATATTGTATCCTGCAACCTTACCAAATTAATTAATTAGTTCTAGTAGTTTTCTGCTGGCATCTTTAGGATTTTCTATGTATAGTATCATGTCATCTGCAAACAGTGACAGTTTTACTTCTTCTTTTCCAATTTGTATTCCTTTTATTTCTTTTTCTTCTCTGATTGCCATGGCTAGGACTTCCAGAACTATGTTGAATAAGAGTGGTGAGAATGGACATCCTTGTCTTGTTCCTGAGCTTAGTGGAAATGCTTTCAGTTTTTCACCATTGAGTATGATGCTTGCTGTGGGTTTGTCATATATGGCCTTTATTATGTTGAGGTAGGTTCCCTCTATGCCCACTTTCTGGAGTGTTTTTAACATAAATTGGTGTTGAATTTTGTCAAAAGCTTTTTCTGCATCTATTGAGATGATCATATGCTTTTTATTCCTTAATTTGTTAATGTGGTGTATCACATTGATTGATTTGCACATATTGAAGAATCCTTGCATCCCTGGGATAAATCCCATTTGATCATGGTATATGATCCTTTTAATGTGTTGTTGGATTCTGTTTCCTAGTATTTTGTTGAGGATTTTTGCATCTACCTCCATCAGTGATTTTGGTCTATAATTTTCTTTTTTTGTGACATCTATGTCTAGTTTTGTTATCAGGGTGATGGTGACTTCGTAGAATGAATTTGGTAGTGTTCTTCCCTCTGCAAATTTTGGAAGAGTTTGAGAAGGATGGGTGTTAGCTATTCTCTAATTGTTTGATAGAATTCTAGTGTGAAGCCATCTGGTCCTGGACTTTTGTTTGTTGGAAGAGTTTAAATTATGGTTTTAATTTCGTTACTTGTGATAGGTCTCTTTATATTTTCTAATTCTTCCTGGTTCTGTCTTGGAAAATTGTACCTTTCCAAGAATTTGTCCATTTCTTCATGGTTGTCCATTTTATTGGCATATAGTTGTTTGTAGTATTCTCTTATAATCCTTTGTATTTCTGCAGTGTCAGTTGTGATTTCTCCTTTTTCATTTCTAATTTTATTGATTTGTGTCCTCTCCCTTTTTTTCTTGATGATCTGGTTAAGGTTTATCAATTTTGTTTATCTTCTCAAAGAACCAGCTTTAGTTTTACTGATCTTTGCTATTGTTTTCTTCGTTTCTATTTCATTTATTTCTGCACTGATCTTTATGAATCTTTCCTTCTACTGACTTTGGATTTTCTTTGTTCTTTTTTCTCTAGTTGTTTTAAGTGTAAGGTTAGATTGTTTATTTGACATTTTTCTTGTTTCTTGAGGTGAGATTGAATTGCTATAAACTTCCCTCTTAGAAGTGCTTTTGCTGCGTCCCATAGGTTTTGGGTCATTGTGTTTTTGTTGTCATGTGTTTCTAAGTATTTTTCTTTTTAACATCTTTATTGGAGTATAATTGCTTTACAATGGTGTGTTAGTTTCTGCTTTATAACAAAGTGAATCAGCTATACATATACATATATCCCCATATCTCCTCCCTTTTGTGTCTCCCTCCCACACTCCCTATCCCATCCCTCTAGTTGGACACAAAGCACCGAGCTGATCTCCCTGTGCTATGTGGCTGCTTCCCACTAGCTATCTATTTTACATTTGGTAGTGTATATATGTCCATGCCACTCTCTCACTTAGTCCCAGCTTACCCTTCTCCCTCACTGTGTCCTCAAGTCCATTCTCTACGTCTGTGCCTTTATTCCTGTCCTGCCCCTAGGTTCTTCAGAACCTTTTTTTTTTTTTTCTTTTAGATTCCATATATATGTGTTAGCATACAATATTTGTTTTTCTCTTTCTGACTTACTTCACTCTGTATGACAGACTCTAGGTCCATCCACCTCACTACAAATAACTCAATTTCATTTCTTTTTATGGCTGAGTAATATTCCATTGTATATATGTGCCACATCTTCTTTATCCATTGATCTGTTGATGGACACTTCGGTTGCTTCCATGTCCTGGCTATTATAAATAGAGCTGCAATGAACATTGTGGTACATGACTCTTTTTCAATTATTGTTTTCTCAGGGTATATGCCCAGTGGTGGGATTGCTGGGTCATATGGTAGTTCTATTTTTAGTTTTTAAAGGAACTTCCATATTGTTCTCCATAGTGGCTGTATCAATTTACATTCCCACCAACAGTGCAAGAGGGTTCCCTTTTCTCCACACCCTCTGCAGCATTTATTATTTGTAGAATTTTTGATGATGGCCCTCTGACTGGTGTGATTGATACCTAATTGTAGTTTTGATTTGCATTCCTCTAATGATTAGTGATGTTGAGCATCCTTTCATGTGTTTGTTAGCAATCTGTATATCTTCTTTGGGGAAATGTCTATTTAGGTCTTCTGCCTATTTTTGCATTGGGTTGTTTGTTTTTTTTGATATTGAGCTGCGTGAGCCACTTGTAAATTTCTTTTTATTTCTTCTTTGATTTCTTCAGTGATCTCTTGGTTATTTACTAGTGCACTGTTTAGCCTCCATGTGTTTGTGTTTTTTACGGTTTTTTTCCTGTAACTGATTTCCAATCTCATAGCGTTGTGGTCAGAAAATATGCTTGATTTCAATTTTCTTAAATTTTCCGAGGCTTGATTTGTAACCCAAGATATGATTTATCCCAGAAAATGTTCTGTGTGTACTTGAGAAGAAAGTTTATTTTGCCACTTTTGGGTGGAATGTTGTATAAATATCAATTAGATCTATCTGGACTATTGTGTCATTTAAAGCTTGTGTTTCCTTATTTATTTTCTGTTTGGATGATCTGTCTATTAGTGTAAGTGGGGTGTTAAACTCCCCTACTATTATTGTGTTACTTTCGATTTCTCCTTTCATGGTTGTTAGCGTTTGCCTCATGTATTGAGGTGCTCTTATGTTGGGTGCATAAACATTTGTAATTGTTATATCTTCTTCTTGGATTGATTCTTTGATCATTATGTAGTGTTCCTCCTTATCTCTTGTTACAGTCTTTATTTTAAAGTCTATTTTATCTAATATGAGTAGTGCTACTCCAGCTTTCTTTTAATTTCCATTTTCATGGAATATCTTTTTCCATCCCTTCACTTTCAGTCTGTATGTGTTCCTAGGTCTGAAGTGGGTCTCTTATAGACAGGATATATATGGGTCTTGTTTTTGTATCTATTCAGCCAGTCTGTGTCTTTTGGTTGGGGCATTTAATCCATTTACATTCAAGGTTATTATTGAGATGTATGTTCCTATTACAATTTTCTTAATTGTTTTTGGTTTGTTTTTGTGGGTCTTTTTCTTCTCTTGTGTTTCCTGCTTAGTGAAGTTTCTTTAGCATTTGTTGTAAAGCTGGTTTGGTGGTGCTGAATTCTCTTAGCTTTTGCTTGTCTGAAAAGCTTTTGACTTCTCCATCAAATCTGAATGAGATCCTTACTGGGTAGAGTAATCTTGGTTGCAGGTTTTTGTCTTTCATCACTTTAAGTATATCCTGCCATTCCCTTCTGGCCGCAGAGTTTCTGCTGAAAAATCAGCTGATAACCTTATGGGGATTCCTTTGTATGTTATTTTTTGTTTCTCCCTTGCTGCTTTTTATATTTTTTCTTTGAATTCAATTTTTGTTAGTTTGATTAATATGTGTCTTGGTGTGTTTTTCCTAGGGTTTATCCTGTATGGGATTCTGCATGCTTCCTGGACTTGGGTGACTATTTCCTTTCCCATGTTAGGGAAGTTTTTGACTATAATCTCTTCAAATATTTTCTCAGACCCTTTCCTTTTCTCTTCTTCTTCTGGGAACCTTATAATTTGAATGTTGGTTCATTTAGTGTTTTCCCAGAGGTCTCTGAGATTGTCTTCAATTCTTTTCATTCTTTTTTCTTTATTCTGCTCCTCGGCAGTTATTTCCACCATTTTGTCTTCCAGCTCACTTATTCATTCCTCTGCCTCAATTATTCTGTTATTGATTCCTTCTAGTGTATTTTTCATTTCAGTTATTGTGTTGTTCATCTCTGTTTGTTTGTTCTTTAGTTCTTCTAGATCTTTGTTAAACATTTCTTGTATTTTCTCAGTCTGTGCCTCCATTCTATTTCCGAGATTCTGGATCATCTTTACTATCATTACTCTGAATTCTTTTTCAGGTAGATTGCCTATTTCCTCTTCATTTATTTGGTCTTGTAGGTTTTTACCTTGCTCCTTCATATGCAACATATTTTTTTGGTGTCTCATTTTTTCACTGTCTCATTTTTTCTTCCTTTTTTTTTTTCTTTAATGAGGGGGATGTGTTCCTGTCTTACTGGTTGTTTGCCCTGAGGCTTCCAAAACTGGGGTTTGTAGGCTATTCAGTAGAGTTGGGTCTTGGTGCTGAGATGAGGAACTCTGTGAAACCTCACTCTTATGAATATTCCCTGGGGTCTCAGGTTCTCTGTTAGTCCAGTGGTTCAGACTCGGAGCTTCCTCCACAGGAGCTTTGGCCTGACCTCGGGCTCATGAACCAAGATCCCACAAGCTGCCTGGGGAGGCAAAAAAACAAGAAACAAAAAACAAAAAACAATAACAAAGTAAAAAATAAAATTAGACTAGGAAACTAACAGATATTTTGGGAAGAATATAAAAATAAAAATATAGATGAATCAACAACTAGAAGCTACATCAGTACCACAATAGTAAAAAAGAGGAGGAGGGAAAAGAAAAAAAAGAGGGGGGGGAAGGCCTTGGCTGTGGAGTGTGGGGCCTAAGCAAGGACAAGGTTTGGGGGGTGGGCGGGGCCAATGCTCAGGACCCACAGGGCTGGAAAAGGCTTTGAGGGCTGTGGGGGCTGGGGCTTAAGCTCAAGGAACAGAAGGGGCCCCGGTGTGCCCCCCACACCTGGTCTCAGAGGACAGGGGACCTCATCTGGGAGCCCAGCAGGCTTTTTGGGCTCTAGTGGGTGGGGCAAATGCCGTCTTCTCCTCTCCTGCTTCTCCGGTCTGTGAGGGCCCCTCCTGCCTGCCTCTCCTGATCTCCCCTGCCTCCCTCCTATGCCCCCATGACCCATGCAGCTTGGATGGGGCTTTGAAACGGGGGTACCGGCCTGGGGGCTCAGCAGTCTCCCCAGCCTGAGTGGGCCAGGCGATCACCCTCTGCTTCTCTCCCACTCTTCCTGAAGAGTCCCTCCAGTCTGCCTCTCTTGATCTCCCTGGCTTCAAAGGCACTGATCCTCTCTGGCCTCCAGTTCTCCTCCCCTCTCAGTCCCCCTATGTCCTACTGGTTCACTTTGGGGTTCCTCCTGTCTCCTTGTGCATCAGAGTCCCCCACCAGCAGCTGGCAGGCGCCCTAGTTTTGGGGAGACGCTAACTCCGTGTCTTCCCACACCACCATCTTGACTCCACTTCCTCCTAATGTGCTTTTTAAGATAAGGAAAGCACTGTCGATTAAACATTTCTTCACAGAAGTATCATAAATATATTAGGTGTCAGCAAGTGTGGTTCCCAAATTGGTCAAAGTGCATTATTCACAAAAACAAGGCAGATGTTATTTGTATAGATGCTGTAGTTTTTGTTAAAATTACACACACATACATATACACAAAATCCACTACCACTTCACCTCTAACTTTATTATTGTGTCTGTCTATCTATCTATCTATCTATCTATCTATCTATCATCTATCTATCTATCTATCTAATGTTTATTTTAAATAACCTCTGTGGCAAGGTTAGTATCTGAGAATAGTGGCCCAGAGCCTTAGACTATCAACCTACAGTGGAAAATCTCGTTTCACAAAATGGCTTGGAATTAAAGGGAAGTTTTCTGGGGTAAATCTCAGTGAGATTTTTGGCCTAGAATAGTGAGTCAATTCAGCTTTGGCTGCATAATAACTACCCCAGATCTCAGTAGCTCAAAATAACATGGTTTAATCTTGATCTTGGCTACACATTAGGAGGTCCATGTGTCTCTCATCTCCTAACTGCACTATATTCTTTTCAGGGTGATGATGGAAGCCAGAAAGAGCAAGCCCAAACAGGTGAGCACCCTTGAGATCTCTAATTGTGTTAAATGTGCTAACATCAACTCTGCTAACAATGAAAATTGACCAAGGTGAGTCACATGGCCAAGCTGAACATTAATTAAACTGGACATCCCCCTACACCTCCCTGGAAGTAGGGGAAGAGACTAAATATTTCTGAACAATAGTCCAAATTACGGCAAATACAAAATCTCACTTTTGCCTTGGGCATAAATGGCCTGGAGATGGACAGTGCTGCCCTAGGAACACCCAGACCTGACATTGCTCCCCACACGGCCTGGGTTCCTGGGGAAGCCAATGATGCAACACAGAGCAGCTGCCACTTCCCAGCCTCTGTGTAGCCTCTGTCTCACCTGTCTGCTCTGACTGGGGAAGGGAACAGCGAGCTGGGTCCTGTGCAGTGTAAAGGGAGGCAGCGTCCTGTGGTGGAAGGGTTTGGGCCAGGATATCAGAGAGCCACAGTCTGAACCTCAGTTTGGTACTTACCACCACGATGATTGTGGAAAAGATGATTTCTTGTAGTCTCTTTTCTAAATGCAAGCTGAGAGTAATATCCTTGTGAGAACAAAACTACCATATAAGTGATGTGTCTGGCATGGTGCCAGGCCCAGAGTAGGTGCTCAATGGACCTGAGTTCTCCTCCCTGTTGAGGGAGGAGGCTTCAGCAGGGCTGGGTAGAATAAGTGATGTCAACTTCTGATGAGACAATCATTCATCTCAATATTATTACCTTGCCTGGTGCTTAACTCTGGTACTATTGCTTTACTTTTTTTTCCCCCACAGAAAGTGGTTTATTGCTTTTAGAACAAAATAAGATGCTCTCAGAATTTTTTTAGTGAAGAAAATACGTTTAGAACTTCAAAGCTGTTTAGACCTTTTCTAAAACACTATTTTTATCAGCTGATAAAGTAGGCACTTCAATATAGAAAACTCTCCAGAAGCAAGTGCCTGGGCTGGATGGCACAGCTCACAACTGTGTGGTCCCCGAGCTGTCTTACTGGATGCGGCTGCCTGCTCAGAAGTGGGGCTTGCACTTGCGGCCGGTGTACTGAGTGTCAGGTTGGACCTCCTTGCCCTGCCGCCAGCAGCGCTCCTTCTTCTCCAGCACCGACTCTCGGCTCTTCCTCACCACCCCCGCCTCGCCATCCTGTATGGGACCCTGTGCAGGCGACACAGCTGTGAGCAGGTGGACCGAGTGGCCTGGCTGGCACCCAGGTTAATCTGGGCAGGGAAAAGTGGTGAGCTTCCCCCGAGTCAGGTGGCCTCAGATGCCCCTTCCACAACAGAAGTCCCCATTCTGGACACCCCCTTCCTGGTGACATCTGTGGGGCAAGCAGGGGCCAAGCTACTTTTGGGGCGACCCAGGCCAGGATCGGCTCACAAGAGCCTATCCAAGGAAAGCCAGAGGCCCTGTGCCCACTGCTGCCACTTAAGGCCCTAGTCTGGCTGTGGGGTCAGTACGCTTGGTACAGACCAAGTTGGGGCTCCCAGCAAATACAAATGTCTGAGGTAGGAAAACAAGGCTGCCCAGCTCGTGGCAACCCTGACAACGATCCTCAAGGGGTGATCTTGGCCTCTAGTCCTGGCTGAGGAGAAAAGGGACCTCCCACAGCTCTATGGGAGAGAAGCCCTTATTGCTTTACTTTTAATGTGCCTTTGTCTCTGCAATTACATTAAACAATTTTTGGAGGAAAGGGTCTTATCGAAGGCTCCGGGTCTCACACAGTACTAGCAGCGTCACCCTTGTGAGGAAGAGTCGGGACAGGAGAAATGAGATCTCTATGTCAGTCCTGGCCTTGCCACCTTGAGCTGGCACTTCCTTTCTCTGGCTGTCTTTTCCTCATCTCTAAAATGGAGATGGGACTCCAGCCCCTAGAACTATGCCTGAACCATAGTAGAGGTTCAATGAAAATGCCTTGGGTGAATGAATAATCCCTATTCACTCCAAGAAGTTCTAAAATTCTATAATAAAGTTGGCTTAAGGCAGAGAAATAAGTGGTTGAATTTTTAAAAATAAAATGAATTAAACATTATTTCCAACAATACATCATCAGATTTCATAGCCCTCCTTCCCAGAAAATAGTAATTTGAAACAAATGAAATCCTATTTGCCATGTGAAAAGATTCCTCTCGAAGTCAGTTGTGATTTCTATTTAGCCATGAAAAAAAAATCTATTCTGGCAAACATCTTTCTAAATTCATGATGTTGACAAATCCTCCAGTTATACTATGCAACTTGGTACATTTAGTTTGTCTGATGACCTACAGCTTTTATATGATAACACAGCAGACCTGTTGGATATTGAATAACTATCATGGGTTCCCCATTGACTTTCAACAATGAAAATTTCTGCATCAACCAAAAACATATTTACCACTGAAACACAGGAATATTCTTTGTTGGTTCCCCCCCCCCACTCCCAAATTGTCTGTAAACCTAATTTTGCAGTAAAAACTTGAATATACCCACTGAAGCATCTATTAAAGTGGTAGAAGGGATGGTTGAAACCAGACCATTGTCGTGCTTTCTTATGGAATTCCTGGAGGATGATTTATGGAGCTTTAGTCAGTGTCACTGTTTTTATCATTCCTGGCACCAGTTTATGCTGGGAAACATTTTTTTCACTCCTATAAGAAACCATGAAGAGTTTTGAAGAGATGAGGAAGGATGCAGTCTCTACTGTCTCTCCCTCTAGCCTTGCTGTCTAGAGAAAACAGTTCAGCAATTTCTTTTAGACCCATAGGACTTCTCCAGTTGTCTAAAACTGGACCTGGAATCAGAGGGGTCTGTATTTAAATCCTGACTCTGCTGAAACAGTGCAGCTCACATGGGACTCGAGCACAGTCTAAACCCATATTGGGACTTGAACCCATGGGCTGGGACTCGAATCCAGCCTAAACGCACTGTCCTATTTTTTTAAAATTGGGGTATAGTTGTTTTACAATGTTGTGTTAGTTTCTACTGTACAGTGATGTGGAGTTCCCTGTGCTATACAGCAGGTTCTCATTAGTTATCTATTTTACACATATTAGTGTATATACATCAATCCTAATCTTCCAATTCATCCCACCCCTCCTTTTCCCCCTTGGTGTCCATATGTTCTCTACATCTGTGTCTCTATTTCTGCCTTGCAAATAGGTTCATCTGTACCATTTTTCTAGATTCCACATATGTGCGTTAATATATGATATTTATTTTCCTCTTTCTGCCTTACTTCACTCTGTATGACAGTCTCTAGGTCCAGCCATGTCTCTATAAATGACCCCATTTTGTTCCTTTCTATGGCTGAGTAATATTCCATTGTATATATGTACCACAACTTCTTTATCCATTCATCTGTCGATGGGCATTTAGGTTGCTTCCATGACCTGGCTACTGTAAATAGTGTTGCAATGAACACTGGCGTGCATGTGTCTTTTTGAGTTATGGTTTTCTCTGGGTATATGCCCAGTAGTGGGATTGCTGAGTCATATGGTAATTCTAATTTTAGTTTTTTAAGGAACCTCCATACTGTTCTCCATAGTGGCTGTATCAGTCTACGTTCCCACCAACAGTGCAAAAGGGTTCCCTTTTCTCCACACCCTCTCCAGCATTTATTGTTTGTAGATCTTTTGATGATGAGCATTCTGACTGGTGTGAGGTTATACTTCATTGTAGTTTTTATTTGCATTTCTCTAATAACTAGTGATGTTGAGCATCTTTTCATGTGCTTCTTGGCCATCTGTATGTCTTCTTTGGAGAAATGTCTATTTAGGTCTTCTGTCCATTTTTTGATTGGGTTGTTTGTTTTTTTGATATTGAGCTGTATGAGCTGTTTGTGTATTTTGCAGGTTAATCCTTTGTTGATTCGTTTGCAAATATTTTCTCCCATTCTGAGGGTTGTCTTTTCATCTTGTTTATGGTTTCCTTTGCTGTGCAAAAGCTTTGAAGTTTCATTAGGTCCCATTTGTTTATTTTTGTTTTTATTCCATTACTCTAGAAGGTGGGTCAAAAAAGATCTTGCTGTGATTTATGTCAAAGAGTGTTCTTCCTGTGTTTTCCTCTAAGAGTTTTATATTGTCTGGTCTTACATTTAGGTCTTTAATCCATTTTGAGTTTATTTTTGTGTATGGTGTTAGGGAGTGTTCTAATTTCATTCTTTTACTTGTGGCTGTCCAGTTTCCCCAACACCACTTATTGAAGAGATGGTCTTTTCTCCATTGTATTTCCTTGCCTCCTTTGTCATAGATTAGTTGACTATAGGTGCGTGGGTTTATCTCTGGGCTTTCTATCCTGTTCCATTGATCTATATTTCTGTTTTTGTGCCAGTACCATATTGTCTTGATGACTGTAGCTTTGTATTATAGTCTGAAGTCAGTGCGTCTGATTCCTCCAGCTCCGTTTTTTCCCTCAAGACTGCTTTGGCTATTCGGGGTCTTTTGCGTCTCCATACAAATTTTAAGATTTTTTGTCCCAGTTCTGTAAAAAATGCCATTGGTAATTTGATAGGGATTGCATTGAATCTGTAGATTGCTTTGAGTAGTATAGTCATTTTCACAATATTGATTCTTCCAATCCAAGAACATGGTATATCTCTCCATCTGTTTGTGTCATCTTTGACTTCTTTCATCAGTGTCACAGTTTTCTGAGTACACGTCTTTTACCTCCTTAGGTAGGTTTATTCCTAGGTATTTTATTCTTTTTGTTGCAATGGTGAATGGGATTGTTTCCTTAATTTCTCTTTCTGATCTTTCATTGTTAGTATATAGAAGAAACACACTGACTTTTAATTGCAATCACACACCTGTTCTCCGGACTTAATGAAGCTCAGGTTCTTTATGTCTCATCACAAAAACAATTCAGTGAGAGACAAATTGAAAGGTAAGAAGTGCATTTACTTAGAGAGAAACACACTCCATAGACAGAGTTCAGGCCATCTCAGAAGGCGAGAGGCCCCAAAATATGGGGTTGTTAGTTTTTATAGGCTGGGTAATTTCATAGGCAATAAGTGGGAGGATTATTCCAACTATTTTGGGGAAGGGGCAGAGATTTCCAGGAATTGGGCTACCACCCACTTTTTAAAATAAATTTATTTTATTTATTTAATTTTTGGCTGTGTTTCATCTTTGTTGCTGCATGCAGCTTTTCTGTAGTTGCGGCCAACAGGGGCTACTCTTCATTGCGGTGCACATGCTTCTCATTGCAGTGGCTTCTCTTGTTGCAGAGCATGGGCTCTAGGTGTGTGGGCTTCAGTAGTTGTGGCACACAGGCTCAGTAGGTGTGGCTCACAGGCTCTAGAGTGCAGGCTCAGTAGCTGTGGTTCAGGGGCTTAGTTGCTCCACAGCATGAGGGATCTTCCTGGACCAGAGATCGAACCCATGTCCCCTGCATTGGCAGGCGGATTCTTAACCACTGCACCACCAGGGAAGTCCCTGCCCACTTTTTGACTTTTTATGGTTGGCCTCAGAACTGTCCTGGCAGTGATGGGTGTGTCACTTAGATGCTAATATATTACAATGAGCACATAAGGAGGCTCAAGGTCCACCGGAATTCAAATCTTCTGCCATCTTGTACCTAGTTGGTTCTACCAGTTTTTGTCCTGTCCTATAGCTATGCCATTCTTTTAAAGGTTGTGCCCTGCCCCCTTCCTTTCTGTTTCACTCCCACTCAGACAGCTTACTTAACCTTTTTGTGGCTCAATTTCTTCATCAATAAGATGGAAATTAGAATTACTCTTGTGAAAATTAAATGAGTTGCTATACATAAAGGGTTTACAGTAGTTCCTGGTACCAGTAAGCACTATGTAATTACTTGCTACCATTATTATGTCAATAGCATCTTTCCTGGTTTATTGTTTCCACTTTGTTGTTTGAGTCTGGATACCACTGTGGTTACAAGTTGATCGACTTCTTTCCTTTTGCCTGCTCACCTTTCATCTGTTTTCTGAAACATCTATTCAAAACTGGAAAAAAAAACCCATCTTTAATAAAAGCAATTCATCAGGCAGAGAGGAATTTCTAAGCTGTTTAGAGAGGTTACTCTCTTTCTCCAGCTTTGTTGAGTTTTATGTTTTCCTTTGGGCAGCAGACTCATTTTGAAACAGTAAAGAGTAGTGAAGCTCTGGTCTTGCATCAGAATGATTTCTGATGCATCCAATTTGCATGTTGAAAGTCATCTTTCCAGAAACACAAAGCCATCATTTGGGGAAAATCATCATTTCTCCAATTCAGTGTCAGTAAAGAATTTCCTGCAGCAAGAATGAAAGACAAGCTTAGAAGATGCATCTGAGAAGAAACTAAAAATAATTAGATTTTATTTATAATGGAATTCACAATGTATTAGGCACCTTGGGGGCATCATTGTGTTCTTCTCATTAGTTTCTCTTATATGTTCCATTGCCTTTCATTAAGCTAGCTCATCTCTCTCTTTCTGGAGAATCAAAGCAGGAATTTAGACTTCTGGGGCACATCAATAAGCCACCTGTTGTAAGATTATTCATTTATTGGGTGTGAGGGCAAATTGGGAAAGAAAAAGAGATACAATATTTTAGAAATTGGGGTGCTGTAAATTAGGTCAAATATTTGCCTTTAAAAGTTATGTCTCAGAATGTAAATGGCTTATTTGACAAGTGTCCTAGATGGCTTATTAGAATATAGTACAGATTGCCCGGACATTTTGCTAAAGAAAATGGTTTGCCTCCCTTGCCAAAATAAATCACCTTGGAGGCAATTAATATGTCCCTAAAAGGTCTATTACAAGGCAACCTGTGACCTTTGATATGTGGCAGAATTAATTAATGTCTGTAAAAAACATTCCAGTTTGGCATCTGTGTTTGAAAGCAAAGGCTAAGTGGGGGTGGCCGTGGGGGCTGTAGTGAATCAAGAGCGCCTACCTTTTCGGGCACTCCAGCGTTTAAAGACAGTTAAAGGAACCCAGTCGGAAAAAACCCAAAACACAAATATTGTCCCCATGAGTCTGATGGAGTGCAGAAATGTTCCTGTTCTTATATTCACTGATCCCTTTCCTTAAACTGAGAATAGAAGCAGAAAAATGGAGACACAGTCTTGCTGCTGTTGGGTACAATTCTTGTGACCTTTTCCCATCTCTATGAATGTAAATGCAGAAGGTGAGAAGAGCAAGCTTCTATTCTTAGGTAACATTAAAAAATACCTGCCTCTTTCCCTCCATTTTCACAACCGGATCCTACTCACTTTCCCTCTGGGCCCTGAGAGAGCTCCTGGTCAGCTTTCCTACACGTCCTTTCTCTTGGAGCAGCAGAAATAGCTGTTCTCTCCTAAGGGTCATTTTGACCATGTCATTCCTCTTTATTTGAATCCAGATTTGCCTCTCAATTGCTTTTTTCTTTCTGTCAAGGAAAAAAACTACAGGCATATTTTTAAAAACTTTAAAAATGTAATAAATCATGAAACATAAAACAAGAGCAAACTACAAACTTAAATGTCCCATAATCCCTAAACTGTTTCTAATACTGGTGTGTGTGTGTATGTGTATGTGTATGCCATCCTTACATGGTGGCTCAGGGCTCCAAGAGGAAATTCCCGGAGGCATGAGTGGAAACTGCCAGTGTAGGGGGTGAGGAAATGCACAATGTCACTTCTGCTGTTAAAGCAGAGTCTGCCCAGATTCTCAGGGGGGCGTGGCAAAGAACTTGTGGCTATCTTTAATTTGCTCTAGCCCACCCTTGGGTCACAAATTATTTATGATCCTCTCATATGCAAAATACTCCCGTCTAAGATCACAAAGTCTCATCCCATGACATCAGAGGTTGGCAAATTTTGGCTCTCTGCTATTTTCATAAATAAGGTTTTATTGGAACATAGCTATGTCTGTTAATTTGTATATTGTCTGGTCTATGGCAGCTTTCAGGCTACCACAGTAGAGATGAGCAGTTGTGACTGAGCCCTCAAGGCCTGCAAGCCTGGAATATTGACCATCTGGCCAACCGGTGCTATCAGCTCAAAATCTAAGAGCTCATCTTCTAAATCAGAGCAGGTACAGAGGAGGCTCCTTAAGTGTAGTTATTTTCTATCTGAAGACCCGTGAATACCCAGTACACAATGGTGGCTCAGAGCCAGGGTCACCTCAATAGACACTCCCATTCAAAAAGGAACAGGAGGCACGTAGCTGTCATTAGTCCATTGCAATTCTAAAATTGGGCAACCACATGTTGCCAGTTTGATTACGGCACAGGCCTGCTCCCTGGGAAGTCTTTTCCATGGCTCTTGGCTTTACTCTCTGGGCTTTTGGTTCTGCCAACATTATCCTTCCTTTTCTATATAACCCATGTTGGAAGCTGAGTGGTTTTCTCAAACTACTTCTTGTCCATAGTAGGTTGGGATCGTAAGATATCTTTTCATTTTGAACTGTCTCTGTCCTTTTTAGTCCAAGCTGGTAAAATTCTTTTATAAAGTTTTTGGTTTTCTTAGGTATCAATTTATAATAAACTTCTTTAGACAGAAGTCACACCAATATTTCCTTTCTTGGGCCCTTCTCTATCTCTGGCTTCCTGTGAGGCCACTAGGGGATAGGCCCATAAGATTCTAAAAAGCCTTGTTGCTTTTTAGACTGAGAAGGTCTATGTAGCAAACCCTTAAGATTCTTAGAAGTTCTCCTAGGTACACTCTTAAATATATATGAGGTCTTAACAAGAGGTCACGCAGCCATACCTTGAAATCTTTACCCTGAAGTCATGCTTTACTGATGACACCCTGGGTTTGATCTTTGCCTTGAATCTATTTTCTTGAGAATATTTTGCTGGGAGAGACTGTGGATATGAAACAATTTTTATTTTCAAACCAAGCAAGTCCTGGATTCCTCATATTTTCTCTAAATTTTGCTTGAAAACTTAATAATTCTTTTAAAAGTTCATCTATCTTCTCTAGTATGTTGACAAAGGAATCTGGAAGCAAGTTGGCAGCTTCCACATTCTGCCTAGCAATCTTCCCAGCAGATCTCTGATTTCTTTAGGTGTCCTTTCTATTTTCCATATAACCACAGGGGTCAGCCTTGCCAGACTTTCCACCACTACATAATAGTACCTTCCTCACCTCCTTCAAATCCCCACCAAGTGTCTCCCCAGGCCCTTTGAGCTTCTGCCTGTTGTCCAGTCCCAAAGCTAATGCATATATTTTACATTTTTGTTAGGGCAGCATCCCATTTCCAGGTACTAAATTCTCACATATCTTCTATATTTAATGCATAATCACAGACATGATTCCTTTTTACCTTTCTCCTTCCACAACTTGATATACTCTCTCCTGCACAAACACAAAATTTAAAAATTACCCTTTCTTATTCTTTCTCTGGGTCTTCTGCTTTAAATGACCACATTTTCTGAATATTCTGACTGAGTTAAGATTTATGTTAAATAATTCTTAAGTCAAATAAAATTGTTTACACTGAAATTATTTCCTAGAATTGCTTTCTTCAATCTTTTTTAATGCTGCAACTTGACAGGAAAAATTGAAAGAAAAAAAAAAAGGAAATTAAATATAAAGATGAGAAAGGTCACAGGTGGCTACCTCTTTATAACAGGGTAGAGAGTGCAGAAATAAACCCATGCACATATGGTCAATTAATCTATGACAAAGGAATATACAGTGGGGGAAAAATAGTCTCTTCAATAAGTGGTGCTGGGAAAACTGGACAGCTGCATGTAAAAGAATGAAATTAGAACATTTTCTCATATCATATACAAAAATAAACTAAAAATGGACTAAAGACTGGAAACCATAAAACTCCTAGAAAAAAACATAAGCAGTACACTCTTTGACATAAGTCTTAGCAATATTTTTTGGATCTGTCTCCTCAAGCAAGAGAAATAAAAGCAACAATAAACAAATAGGACCTAATTAAACTTAAAAGCTTTTGCACAGTGAAGGAAACCATCGACAAAACAAAACAAAACAAAAACACAACCTAATGAATGGGAGAAAAATATTTGCAAATGATACGTGTGATAAGGGGTTAATATCTAAAACGTATAACAACTCATACAACTCTATATCAAAAAAATGAAACAACCCAATTAAAAAATGGGCAGAAGACCTGAATAGACATTTTTCTAAATGAGACATACAAATGAACAACAGACACATGAAAAGATGCTCAACATCACTAATCATCAGGGAAATGCAAATCCAAATATTGGGAGGATGTGGAGAAAATCGAACCTTCCTACACTGTTGATGGGAATGTAAACTGGCTCAGCTACTATGGAAAACAGCATGGAGGTTTCCAAAAAAAGTGAAAAATAGGACTACTATATGATCCAGCAATACTACTCCTGGGTATCTATCCAAAGAAAATGAAAACACTGATTCCAAAAAATATGTGTACCTCAGTGTTCATTGCAGCGTTATTCACAGTAGCCAAGATATGGAAGCAACCTAAGTGTCTATCAACAGATAAATGGATAAAGAAGATATATATATATATATATATATATATATATATATATATATATATATGTATATATATATAGAAGATTAGCCCCCCCAAAATGAAATTTTGCCATTTGCAAAATCATGTATGGACGTGAAGAATATCATGCTTAGTGAAATGAGTCAGACAGAGAAAGACAAATACTGATACTGTATGTTTTCACTTGTATATAATATCTACAAAATACAACAAATGAATGAATATAAGACAATAGAAACAGATTCACAGATACAGAGAAGAAACTAGTGGTACCACTGGGGAGAGGGATGGGTGGAGGTGCAGGATAGGGACAGGGGATTAAGAGGTACAAGCTACTAAGTATAAAATAAATATGACGGAAGACTGTAATGTAGAGCACAAGGAATATAGCCAACATTTTGTAATAACTTTGAATGGAGTATAATCTATAAAAATATTGAATCATTATGTTGTACACTTGAAACTAATATAGCATTGTAAATCAACTATATTTCAATAAGAAAGTTCAGGGACTTCCCTGGTGGCGCAGTGGTTAAGAATCCTCCTGCCAATGCAGGTGACATGGGTTCAAGCCCTGGTCTGGGAAGATCCCACATGTTGTGGACTAACTAAGCCCATGTGCCACAACTACTGAACCTGCACTCTAGAGCCCATGAGCCACAGCTATGGAGCCCGTGTGCCACAACTACTGAAGCCTGCTTGCCTAGAGCCCGTGCTCCGCAACAAGAGAAGCCACCGCAGTGAGAAGCCCACACACCACAATGAAGAGTAGCCCCTGCTCGCTGCAACTATAGAAAGCACAGGCGCAGCAACGAAGAACCAATGCAGTGGGCTTCCCTGGTGGCGCAGTGGTTGAGAGTCTGCCTGCTAATGCGGGGGACACGGGTTCGAGCCCTGGTCTGGGAGGATCCCACATGCCGCGGAGCGGCTGGGCCCGTGAGCCGCAGTTACTGAGCCTGCGCGTCTGGAGCCTGTGCTCCGCAGCAAGAGAGGCTGCGGTAGTGAGAGGCCCGCGCACCGCGATGAAGAGTGGTCCCAGCTCGCCGCGACTGGAGAGAGCCCTCGCACGGAAGCGAAGACCCAACGCAGACAAAAATAAATAAATAAAAAAAAAAAAAGAAAAAAAAGAACCAATGCAGCCAAAAATAAATAAATTTATTAAAAAAAAAAAAGGTTCAAAAAAATGCTTAGTAGTTAAGTATATCGTGATAAATAGCCATAGCATGGACTCTGACCTTTTTTTTTGTTCTCCATTCTCTAGACATCTTCCACCCTAATCAATGGGCAAGGCTGAGAGATTAGCAGGTGACTGTGGGCTGTGTCCAAAGAAGTAGTTGTTTCTGAGTTGCAAACACTGTTTTATCTCAACGAGTGTTTTGTTAACTGTCTTAATTCACTGGCACCATTTTTCTCAGACTTACTAGGGTGGTGTTTCTTGGGAAGGCTGTGGGGAAGGGAAGGAAGAGAGAATAGAAGTTAGAGGGAAGTAGGAGAAGGGGTATACATCAGAAACAGTATCACCCGGAAAGCTTTTTCCAAAATACACATACCTAAATATCCCAATAGGACTCAGTAGATCAGGGAGGTGGTTGTTTTCTCAGCAACCCTCCATAGTTTGGTAGGTAGGGTGGCAGTGTCTTCTTCAATAACTGGGCTTTGAATTCCATTTGACCAGGCAATTCTGCTTCAGAATTTTCTCAGCTGATGGTTGGGCGCTGGATTTGTGTCAGAAGAACTTTCTAGAACTTTGAACAAGTTACTTCTTTGGGAGCCTCAACTAGTACCCATCCTTCCTAGAGGAATTTAAAATATCATAAGGGATGCAAAGTACCTGAAAACTCAAAAGAGCCTTGAGGGTCCTTTCAAAGGCCCATTTCCCATGGAAGAGAGATGATACATGTTGTCTGTGTTCCTGCAGGCAATACAGTTTGAAATGAAATCATCTCAATTTCACTTTCAGCTGCAGCCTCAAGCATTCCCCCTTCTGAGAGTGAGATATTCAACCACTGTGACAGACTTCTGAGGAGGTCTTCAAAATCCCGTCAGGCAGCTGTTGGCTCCTCTCCCTCACCCAGGGTGTGGAAAGGTTGAGCTGGAGTCTTGAGGATGATTTTTTGGGGAGGACTCTCGTGTGTTCGGTCTCCCTTTCCCTGGCGAAGTGGGACAGGAGGCAGTCATCGAGGATGATCTCTGTTCAGTGGGACCCGAGGAGGGCTGGGCATGCTTCCCTTACAGCTGATGTCTGCTTGGTCCTGACAAGTGTCTTCTGGGCCATCTGGCTGTGACTGTGGAGAGGAGAGGGGGAATGAAGTGGCAGGACACTTCTCAGAAATTGGGAGTGTAACTGACCAGCCCACTGCACTCGCTCTTCCAGAGTCCATCTGGCTAAGGATGCAGGAGTGATTCCTGTGGGCTGGATGCAGTCAGCATGGAGGAGACGTAAGAGGGGTGTCTTGGATATTACCCAAGATAGTCACGAGTGCAGAACGCTGAAGTGTCCCCTTGGTTACATAGAGGCTGAGGGGAAAGTGAGGAGTGGTCAGCTTCAACTGTGCCGAGGGAATTTCAAGAGAGAGCTCCAGGGATGGTGGGGTGCAAAGGGCTTCAGAGAATCTACAAAGTGTGCTATGAGAGAAAAGCCCGGCCCTCAACATATGCCCAGCCCAGACAGCACCAAACTTACAGTACCACGAACTGGAGGAGGTGGAGGGGGTGGCTGGGAGGAGAAGTGACAGGTGGAGCAAGAGAAGATGGTGACACAACTTCCCACCACAGCTGCCAGCCCGAAGCAGGACAAACTGCCAACAAGCGTCGGAGGCAGAGGAGGAGAAAAACTTTAACTCTAAATGAAGTTGTAAGTTTATTCTTATTAGGGTATATACATACATATTATATTATACTGTATTATATTCTATCACATTATATTATATTATTCATATATATGAATTTATAAACTAGTAAAGAGAAAAGTCCTTGGAATTTCTCAAGTGTTTATGTGCTTATAGGGGCAGGAAAAGAAAATAATCAGCCCCTGAGAGCAGGCTTAAATGGCAGTGGGGGAAAAGAATAAAGTTGCTTTCTGTTGCACCTGAGGCATCTTACTTGTTTAATACAACGATTGTGCAGAGGACTGAGGCTAACGTAAAGTGCCATGTTATTCCACACAATTTTCTGGTCCCACCTCCACAGAGGACATATCGGTTTAGCTACTAAAGTGTTTCCCCAGCTTTCACAAATGTAGGCAAAAGTTGGTAGTTGTATCTCATTTCAGAAACCCTACCGACCCTTTGAGGGAGTGAAATCACCTGTGGATACTGAGGGCGGAGTCTTCCCCCATGCTATGGACCACATTTCAATTCCCAGCCATCATCTGATTATCCTCAGCTAACACCTGTGGACAGGGGACCCGATGGTCTTCCCATTTGGCACAACATCCCAGAGTCAGTGTCAAGGTAACAGTCTAACATACTAATCAGACACTGATAAATTCTGTAGGAAATACCTTTCAGAGCCTGAGACATCTCTTGTTTTGGAAAGCTCCTCTCTATTGTTATTTCTAGACACAATACTGCAAAATATTTGTTAGCTGAACTCAGCTGATTACTAGTTAAAAAAAGAAGTCAAAGAGTAGAAAAAGAGATGCAGAATTATTTTTCCTTTTTTGATTTATCCTGAGCTTTCTGGAAATGGTCTTGGGGATTTTCCTTTAATTACATGCCAGCTTTCCTTAAATGAAGGAGAAATTGTGCGGATGTTAAAAATCAATATGGACCCTACACTTTAAAAAATTTTAAATAAATAAATAAATAAGATTTTTTTCACTTGTGGAAAAAAAAATCAATATGGACCCCACACTTTCCTCTATAGCCTTCTTAGCTCTGGGGTTGCAGATTATAATGTGGCTTTTTTTTTTTTTTAATAAGTGTATTTATTTATTTATTTATTTATTTATTTATGACTGCGATGGGCCTTCATTGCTGGGCGCAGGCTTTCTCTAGTTGCGACGAGCGGGGGCTACCCTTCGTTGTTGTGCACGGGCTTCTCATTACAGTGCCTTCTCTTTGTTATGGAGCACGGGCTCTAGGCACGTGGGCTTCAGCAGTTGTGGCTCGCGGGCTCTAGAGCGCAGGCTCAGTAGTTGTGGTGCACGGGCTTAGTTGCTCTGCAGCATGTGGGATCTTCCTGCACCAGGGCTCGAACTTGTGTCCCCTGCACTGGTAGGCAGATTCTTAACCACTGCGTAATGTGGCCTTTTTTTTTTTAAAGAAAAGGGAACTGAGGGCAAGTTATAATTCCTGAGTTTTGAAAAAAATTCTGTTTCATTAATTTCTTCATTAAAATGAACATAAGCTTGACTTATTCTCTGACCTTATAGTCTTTAAATACAAACTCCACCCTCAGAGAGGCATTTTAGGGCATCTGCCCAGTTCACTGCCTTCTCCCCCGAGAGCTTCACTGTGGCCGCCCCCCTACAGTGTTTGCACACAACTCTTCCCCTTTGGCCACAGCAGACTGGACTAGGGGTAAACCTCCAACTGAGCCGGGTCAGTTTTGTCTTTCTTTGGGAATTTGGAATCAGGTTCCAGAAATGAGGCTCCAAAATTGAAGACAATTCTTCAATTGTCTTGCTTGAGGTGACACGGATTCCTTAACAGAAGCTTCCATTGTGAGGTGGCCATTCTGAGTCATACTGATTTTCAGAGAAAGAGAAAAGTTAAGCCAACAAGCTGAGAGGTAAAGAGCTGAGACCACACGGATGGGGAGTGTGAAAGTGAGGCCAGGAGAGCACTTGTCTTGGTCTCTGATGGTTTCCTCCTCCTGGTCTCAGTCCTTTGTGAGGCCAACAGCAGACCTTTGATCCATGACACTCCTCAAGGTCCTCATAACACTTTGCCCTTTTTGTTCACTGGATTAAGTGGGTTTCTATTATTGGCAACCAAAAAATAAAATTTACTGAGATATTCATCCAATTACAAAAAAAATTTCGGTGGTTCAACAAATTCTTTGGCTTCCATTGCCAGCGGCCCATCACTTAGAAATTTGCTTCTGTGGCCAACTTGATAATCTCAAAGGACATGCTACTTACACTCTCCAAATTTCCATTGTTGTCTGTAACTTTGTCTTGAAACCCTTGTAGAGAACATTCACTTATTATAATTGTAGGAGAACTGACCTTCTCAAGACTACACCATCAGTCACTGTTGATGCCTGGCAGGGTACCAGGGCTCCTCTGCCACGTCTTCTCCCATCATCTCCACAGGGGTCGGGAAGATGAAAATTCAAATGTTCCTACTTACTGGCTGTGTGCTGAGTGGTAATTTACTTAATATTTCTAAGAGTCAATTCCTGTATATGCAAAATGGGAAGGAGATATTAACATCAATTCTAGATTAACCAAATTTGAAAAGAAAATCCCTAATCACAGCAAAAGCATCATGGGTTATCTGGCATCATGTTACCTGGTTTGTAAGTTGAGGCCGAGCCTGCCGCTGGGGCATCACTGTGCAGCCTCCCCACCAAGGTCAGCCAGCTGAAGACCACTTTTCCCAACATTCCTTCTAATAACCACATTACTTATATGTATATAATTTACTTATGTATATAATAAAAAAATATAATGTTTCTAACTGGGATACAAAAGAGAAACAAAAGGAAATACATATATATTGTAAGTTAATAAGAATTTTAAGGTGTGAACTTATAAGTATCCTAGAAGGTAAAATAAAGTGGTCAGATGTTTGTACCCAAACATCCAACCTCCATGAATGTGCCAGTTACACATGCAGACTGATTCAGGAGTGTTGGATGGTAACTCACATTCTGGTAGCTGAGCTGCCACTGACAGCATGATACTCCCACACGGTAAACAACTTTTGGTAAAATTCTGAACAAAACAAAATACGACTTCCTTCGATTGACAGAGGTTGTTTATATGAAAATCCTTCAAAAATAATTTGTTTTCGTAGATAAAATATAATTAGGCTTGGATAATAATAAATTTGAAAAAGATGGATTTACTTACATGATGCCTGGTGGAATATTCTAAAGTCGTGTGGAATGCAGGAAGTTTGTTTACTGTGTTAGCTCCACTCACCGGATGTCAAGGGTAGCCCCCCATCACTGTGACAAACAAAGGTCCACTTCCAAGGGAAGGTGCCCCACCCCTGAGAGGTGCTGAGTAGATCATTGTGACTGAGGGAGATGCCCAGGGAGATGCCAGGTCTGGGGTGTCCAGGGAGCCCACCACCCAGTGGGATGAAGGGCTGAAGCTTCCTCCCTCAGGATCTGGTAGGTCTTTTCATTAACTTTTTAACCTGTAGCTTTTTAAGTCTTTTGTTTTATGACTACTTCTTAAAAATAGCATATTTTTTCTAAATCATTTTTAGACCCAATTTGAGAGACATTACCTACTCCTTGTTCTCTTGATTGCAAAGTCCTACTGTAAACCCACAAACCAGAGCAGTGCCAGCAAAGAGTGGATGCTCAAAAGATATCTGATAAGTGAATAAATAAACTATTTCTTTACTTTAATCTTTTTCAATGTTTTGGAAGTTATATATCTTGCTTTTCATCTTATATGTGATTATTTTAAGTTTTTTCTAAAGTATCATAACATGTTCTATAATTGTCAAAATGAGTTAATGGTAAAAACTTTTAAGAGGATTTCCATTTTTCCCTCATTACCTCTCAGCTTTTGTTAATAAAATATTGGAGTTTAGGTCTATATTATTATTAAGACTTCTTTCACTAAGAAACCTTCTCGTTTTGACATTTGCCTCTAGTTTTATAACGAGATCTACAATTATTTAGATACCATATTTTAATTAGTCTCCATGTTCACTGCCTATTCTTTTATGCTGGCTTTCCTCTTCTTGAGCTGTTAATTATACTTCTTCTCTCTGTTTGTCTTCAAATAATTTTTTTCAAGAAGGATAGAAGGGTGGCATCTTCCTGGGGACCTTGTATTTGATCACCTTCAGTGAAAGACCACTTGGATAAACATTGAATTCTTGGGTTAAAACCCTTGACTAATGAGTTTCTGAATAACTGAGAGTTGATTTGAGTGATGCAGTATTTTTAAGAATACCATTTCCAAGAACACTTATTTACATTGTTCTAAAATATAAAATTAGGAAAAGAACAGATGAATTTTTCAGCTTTTTAATGTGGAGCAACTTCTTTATTGCTAGTCATGAGATGCCCTCCCCACTTCCTTTTAGAAGACCAGGTGCAATAGGTACGTCAGAGGGCTTGGCAGTCATTTTTTCTTTCATTTATTCAAGCAAGAATACAAAGGTGTATGACTCATCAGCTTTTCTTGAGCAGTTACAGTTTTATCTCATAAACATGATTCAAAAGAAGAGAAGATCCTTGACATTTGAAGAACTTACTAACTTGTGCGAGAGACACAAAATCCTTAAAAATGATTGGGAAGTCAATTACAAGGCAGTGTATAATCTAAAACTACATATAAGGCATGTTTGTAAAGCCTAAGACAAATGTTACATGTCACAGGTAAAAACTATTTTAATTATATATATGTATATATGTGTGTATATTTATACACATACATACTTTATATACATAAGAGTTGTGAAACTATTTAATTTTCCATTTAGTGTATGCCAATCTCTGTTTAGGATACTGGAAATTTAAAGGTGATTAAAATTGAGTAAGGTATTCAAGGAGCCTCTAGAACGGTGAAGAAGAGAATCAGCTGCCAGAGAAGGCAAAGTAAAGAAAAGACCTGTTTGCAGTAAAACTGGACGGCACAATCTCCCTGGGAGAGGCGCATCCTGATGCTACTTCAGAGTGTTATTTGACTAGATATTTAGTTGAACAGAGATGGTATAAAACTTCAGGTTAAAGGGAAAATGCCACTGTATTTATTACTGTTATATAATTTTATCAGCCCAGAGGCAGTGTTGGCTTCTGACACTGCATATTGCATATTTGGCATTTAGAATTATTGCTTGACCTGATTTTAATTCAACCTAAAACTTTTTTTTGTAATATTAACATTTAGGGACTTTCTGCTATGCTCATCTTCAGAGAATAAAACACAGAGATGACAGAATTGGTAAACTCTAAGCTAACTTGGATTAATCTAAAAGTTTTGTGATAGTTAATTTTATGTGTCAACAAGGCCCGGTACCCAGATACCTGGTTAAACATTATCTTGAGTGTGTTTGTAAGAGTGTTTCTGGATAAGATTAACATTTGTGTTGGTAGACTTAGTAATGTAATAGATGACTTTCCCCAATGTGGGTGAGCCTCATCCAACCCCTTGAAGGCCTAAATAGAACAAAGGTGGAGTAAGAGAGAATTTGTTCACCATGGCTGACTGTCTTGGAGCTGAGACACTGGTCCTCTCCTGCCTTCAGACTCAGACTTGGACTGGAACCATTGTGTTCCCTGGATCTGAGGGCTTTGGACTTGGACTGGAATTAAACCATTGTCTCTCCCAGGGCTCCAGCTCCCTGACTGCAGTTCTTGGGACTTGTCAGTTTCCATAATCACATGATCCAATTCCTTATTATCTATCTGCCTATCTATATATCTGTGTCTGTCTATCTATCTATCTATCTATCTATCTATCTATCTATCCATCCAACCATGTATTATCTCCTATTGTTTCTGTTTCTCTGGAGAATCTTGACTAATACAAATTTTGGTACTCAGAGTGCTTCTAGAGAAACAGGATTTTAAGGATGAATTTTCTGAATTGGTTCTGAAAATTGGCTCTCTGCTCTGATTAGTTTTAAAGACGCTAATGCCTTTCTGGTAGTAAAGAGATCACTGATGATCCGTGCCTTGATCTAGCAGTAGAGATATGAAAACTATCATCATTAGATCCTCCTAACCAACAACTGCTTCTAAGAAGCAAGGCTCTAGGTAACTGTGTATATGACACTTTTCAAAGTTTTTGGCAAACTAATGAGTAGAGTGAGATTGGCTGGGTGCTCCTGTTGTTGCTGGACAAAGTGAGGAAAGAAAAAGCTGAGCTCAAGGATTAAAATTTGACAAAGATCAGTGTCCCGGAGGCTGAGGAGTGGATTATAATGATCCCATAACCTGGTACCGGAAGTGGTGTTTGTACCAGGTGTCAACAGGTTCTGTGAGCAATTAGCAGGGTCTTTAAGGTTAGGGACAAGATTTGTTTACCTCTGAAAATCTTGTAAGGCTCTGGGCATGGTACCTTTTTACTGGTATGTACTCAATAAAGACTGGGTAAATTGGTCCACATTCTTGATGATGGGACACTTCTCTTCCTGTTTTGATTTTCAGCAGCAATAGGACAGTCTAACAGTTGATGAATGAGTGCTAAGGTGCAGTGTTCTGTGAACTAATAAGGTAAATTTATCTATATTAATTTGCCTTACCCCAGGACAAACACTTCCTTGGATGGCAGTGTTTTTTAGTTTATAACTGTCTTGACTACTAGTGAGAAAGTCAGTGCATGTAAATTCTAACGATGTTAACTTTAGGGACGTACATTGCATATTTTACCTCTGTTTTCCCCCCACTTCAATTAAGTAGAATAATCATATTAACCAAATCGTCAGGCTGTTATGAAAAATATTTTAATAAAATATCCTCACACCAGTGTATCCCTTTGGTGATGAATAAAAACATGGCATAATCTCCAGCTCAGTAGGAGGGAGAAAATTGCCACAGGAAGTTCTGAGATTCCTCAACTCACCTGGGAACAATTACAATAATGATCATAATGACAATAATAATAGCAAAAACCCCAATAGTATTTACCATTTATATGATACCAGAGCCAGAAGTTCTTTGTACGAGGAGGGTGGTGGTCTAGTTGGAAGGAGGTGAGGAAGCTGGGAGACTTGTCTTGAGGTTACATCTGCAAAGGGCTTTGTCTAAGGTTGGGAAAACAGCAGCTGTTAAAATCACAGAATGGGTGGGGCATGTGGGGGGGGGGATCCTGAAGGGGGAGGGGGGGGTGTCAAGTTGCCTCACTCCCTCTCTTCACTCACCACAAGCTGCTTCTTTTTTTGATTGAAGTATAGTTGATTTACGATGTTGTGTTAATTTCTGCTGTACAGCAAAGTGATTCAGTAATACATATATATACATTTTAAAAAATATTCTTTTCCATTATGGTTTATCTCAGGGTATTGAATACAGTTCCCTGAGACAAGCTACTTCTTGATGCTGGCAGATACATACTGCTTTACCTTTTCAGAACTCAAAATAATTTATTCACATAAGTACATCTAGTGCAGACATGATTCCTGTGCAGTCTTCGTCAAAAGGAAGTGTTATTGTTCCTATAACTTCTGTTCCACATCATTGTCTCACAGGATGATGCTAATCTGTGTGAGACCGAGATGCTAAAGGCAGGTCTCCATGGCAGTTAATAAAGCTCTCTTGTGAGGTGCCCTTCACATCATACATGATGTTGTCTAGTATCAAGTATCAAATGTTTGAGTGACAAAGGGTTAATACTCCTTCATCTACACACACGCTCAAAGTTTGAGTATTACACGTTGGTAATCAGGGAGGATAAATGTGTTCTCCCTGCCCTGGTCATTATAACCATTATGTCAGTGACGGACTGATTCTAGAGCCTCCTAAACTGGTCTTGAACATTCCCAGTCATCATTCCCAAAAATGAAATATTATCTACTGTGTACATGAGCTCTTGAGAGCTTTCATAGCTGTAATTAAATATACATAAAAGGCAAGTAACACTTTCAGCTCAAGCCGCGTGCTGGTTTGTTTTATCAAGCATTTGCAAAGGTTCTTTTGATCGGTGATTAAAAGTGGATTAACAATTTGGATTTCTTCCTTTTGGGGTATCAGTCACATTTCTTTAGTGGTCTCTGAGCCTTGCCTTGGGGCACATGCTCCAAGGTGCTAGGTCCAATTTAAAACTCCAGATTGAAGTTTATATATTAAGTGTGCATGTTTGGTTTTGGATTCTTGAGGTTTGCCTGGGGCATCTTCTCTAATTAATCATCCCATGGGTTTAGAAATCTTCCACCCAGTCCTTTTTGATTTGTCAAAGGAAATAGAGAAGGTCTCAGTCTGAAAAAATCCTTATCTGATGTGTCACATCATACAGGTTTTAAGATTTAAATACATTTTCTTTTTAAACACATCAGCTTTACCAAGCTAGAAGCATGGAATGTTTGCAGATATCCACCATTCACTGAAATTGGCAGGCAGAAAGTTTGATACAGTAAAGGAATGGCTATTTAATAGTTCTTTTATTTTCCATTCAGATCATGCACACTTTTACTGAAAGAGGCCGCACAGCATGGAGTCTGATATTACAGCAGTGGCTTCAGGAAGCAATAATTGAATACTCCTCATTAAACTGGTTCATAAAAGAATCCTATTAAAACCAATACAAATAATAAACCTTGAAAATGCTGCTTTAAATTCCAGGAGGGTGGTGAAGATATGCTACAGTGACAGTCTTCTGGTTCGCAGGGTAATTTTGAAAATCTTGTGTGCTGAATTTTTCTAAGCCAAGCAGGCACCTCACGACTGAATAAAAGACCTGGGGAATATTTCAAACGTATTCGATCCAAGGGTGTGCCTTTTACAGTCAGTCGTCCCCAAGAACTGATCCCTCATCCTGTCAGGATACCCAACCGAAAGGCTGATTATCTTTACTCACTTAATTAATTAATAGGTAATTCTTACAGAGAGGCTGAACACCTGAACCCACCGAGTCCTCTTTGCGTGGGCAAATCTAGCTGGTTCCATACGCTCATTTCACTAAATGAGACTTTGGCCAAACTATATTGTTGCAAATAATAGCAAATGGATCCAATGCAAAAATAATAATTAAAAAGTTATTTGTTGTTTCCTTTTAAATCACAGAGGCGGCTACAGAAGGCCCCGAATGCGCAGGACATATGGCTCCGCTCGCCACCCAGATGGTGCTGCGGCTGGTCCTCCCCTTGTGCATCTGGGCGGCCTTCACCCTACCCCCGACCCCCAAATCCTCCTGGCCTTCTGGCTGCACCGCTGCCTTACCCGCTGCCTTACGCTGGCCTTTCTCGACAGACTCCCCTTATTTTCTGTTATCTCTCCATGTTCTCCCAAACTCCTTCCTCATTCAGGTTTCACACCTGTTTATGATCTGGTTTCTGGAGGGGATAAAATTCACATGGACAGGCATTTGTGTCTCAGCCAAGGGAGACTAATGCACTTCTTGATTATGGATCTCAGAGAACTGGGATGATGTGTCTTAGATGTTTATATGCTCCAGTTCAATGGTTTCTCAGTTTTGCTGACCTGAAAAGCATAAGGGACCCCTTTACTAAGCACTTTTTTAAACTTTTTATACTCTGAGCCATGTAGTGATTGTTGTCACCAACACAATAGTTATTGAATAAGTAACTGGAATGTCTGTAGTATTCCTGATCATTTCCATGAACGCTGTTCTTTCTGTTTTCTCCCTCCCACAAAATATTTCTTGTACCCTCTTGATGACTCCTCAGACTTTAGATTCCAGACCAGTGGTTCTCAAACTTTACCTGCATCAGAACACCTGGATGGCTTTAATAACTCAGATTGCTGGACTTCCATCCCCAAAGTTTCCAATTTGGTGACCTGGGGTGGGGCCAGGGAATTTGCATTTCCAATACATTTCCAGGTGATCCTGTTGCTGCTGGTCCAGAACCTTGGGAAGCATTGCTCTAGAAATAAGCAAAACTAAAGGGGTTAAGTGATCTAGTGTGAGAGTCAGTTATAATCCCTGCTTTACCTCCTTTCCAGCTAGGTAGACTCTCGGCTGATGAAGCTTCTTAAACTTCAGTTTCTTCACTGTTAAAATGAGTTTAACAAAACATCCCTAGCAGGGTTGTTAAAAGGAAGAAATGAGATCATGTTTATTAAGCATTTGAAAGAAAAGTGATTGTGATAGGTGTTTTATTGTTATTACGTTTTATTTCTTCCCTAGAACTCAATTTTCAGGACTTCTAATTGAATCATAAAGGATCCTTTAAGCACCCAATTTGGTTAAGGAAAGTGTTTGTGTGTTTGGAAAATAAGAAAATAAAATCCCTTTTGGGAGCACCTTGACAAAATAATGAATTCAAAATTCATCTGGATGTGTACAATAATAGCCAGAGAGTTTTGAAAGGAGGCTCCTCTTTTGATTGTTGTTTTACCCCACCAGATATCAAAACATATTATAAAGTCATGCTAATCAAAACAGCATGGTATTGGCTTAAGAAAAGGCAAATAGGTTAGAGGAATAGAGTAAAAAATTTTATATCACACACAGACACTCACACTCATATGTTATATATATATATATGATTTCAAGTCAATGATGGAAGCATGAACAATTAATAATGTTGGAGAAATTAACATTGATTTTAAAAAACTTTAATATTTACTTCTATTTTTATTTTTATTTCTTTGGCTGTGCTGCACAGCAGGTGGGATCTTAATCCCCTGACCAGGGATTGAACCTGTGCCCCCTGCAATGGAATTGTGGAGTCTTAACTACTGGACCACCAGGGAAGTCCCAATATTTGCTTCTTATCACACAAGAATAATTCCTGGATGGGTTTCTAAAACCATTGAAATTTCTTTTAATATGTGTGATACAGTGTGATGTTTCTATAATTGTGAGGAATAAGAAGAAATAAAGGAAAAAATGTCACATTTGAATTGACATAAATTTAAAACTTCTATTTGAGAAAAGTGTTTATATGAATACAGTTGAAGGACAAATAGCCTGGAAAAAATATTGGAATCATATAGAAAAGAATTAATATCTGGACGATAAAACCATCTTTTCAAAGTAATAAGAAAACAAAACACATATAATGCAATAGAAAAGCAGGCAATAGCCAATTCAGAAGAGAAAGAAGAAATATAAATGCCTGACAAAGACTGATAAGATTTAGTATTGTTAAGGCTATGGAAATCTGGTTACTGCCACTTAATGTTTGTGGAAATGTAAGTTTATGCAATTTTTTTGGTGAGCAAACTAAAAATCACATGCCCTTGGAAATGGCAAGTGTACTTCTAGAAATTTATGCAATAGAAATATTTTCATGTAGGCACAATAATACGTTCACAGGAATGTTCACTGAGACTTTTCTGTTAATACTGAAACATTTAAAACAATCTAAATGTGCTTCAGCAGGGAAATGGTTAACCATATTATGGTACATTCACAGTATGGGGTAATGTATACAAGGCAGGGTTTGAACATCCAGCAAAATGAAAATATATATCATGAAAAACCATTTGCAGGGTAAAATATGACAAACATCCTTTTGAAGGCATTGTTTAACTTGCAAGAAGGTAAGAAATATCCACAGATGGTTATTATTAAAAAACCAAAAGACAACAAGTGTTGGCAAGGATGTGGGGAAATTGGAACTCTTGCATATTGTTGGTGGGAATACAAAATTATGCAGCCAGTATGGAAAACAGTATGGAGGTTCCTCAAAAAATTAAAAATAGTACTATCATATGATCCAGCAATTCTACTTTTGGGTGTTTATCTAAAAGAATTGAAATCAAGTTCTTGAAAAGGTATTGTACTCATATTCATTGTAGCACTATTCATAATATCTGAGATGTGTAAACATACTACATGTCCTAGATAGATGAATGGATAAAGAAAATGTAGTATATACATAAAATGGAATACTATTCAGCCTTAAAAAAGAAGGAAATTTTGCAGGATGCAACAATATGGATGAACCTTGAGGCCATTATGCTAAGTGAAATAAGCAGTCACAGAAGGACAAATACTGCATGATTCTACATATATGAGGTATCCAAAATAGGCAAATTCATAGAATCAAAGAGTGGCATGGTGGTTCCCAGGGGCTGGGGGAGGGCAAACTGGAGTTACTAATCAACAGGCATAAAGTTCTAGTTAAGCAAGATAAATCCTGGAGATCTGCTTGACAACATTGTACCTATAGTCAACAATACTGTACTGTACACTTAAAAAATTGTTAAGAGGGTAGATCTCATGTTAAGTGTTTTTATCATGATAAAATAACATTTTAAGAAAGAATATTATACTGCCACATGAATAGCTAGACCATTGGAAAATAATAGAAAGTTCGGAAACAGACCCAAGTACGTACAGAAATTGGACGCAAGTAACCGTAGAAAGTAGGTATATAATAAAGCATATTAAATTATTGTGGAAAAGATTGACTTTTAAATAAATGGTGTCAGAACGATTGCATAATCTTTGAAAAGGAGAACATAGAGTCCATATTCAAACCATGCTTGATAATAAACTCCAAATGTGTCATCTGTTTTAGTGAACTTATGATTTTAATAGGTCCTCTTTCCTAGCTCTAAGAAAGGGTCAAGATGCAGTGGCAAGTGGAAGGCACTGAGAGGTTAGTTTCTCAGTATCACTCCCACTAAACAGAACCAGGTCTCTTTGGAGTACTGGGTGATTCCAGATTTGCACTGAGACAGCATGAGATACGTCTGGAACATCTTGTGCCAGAAAGCAAGGAAGAACTGAAAGAGTGATGGGGACATGTCAGAAGAACACAGAACAACTGTTTAACGGGCTGAATTTGAGATAATACAAACATTGAAAAACAAAAAAAGGGATAGTAATAGATTATATCATATTGAATATCAAAAAATAAAGTCAGGGAAACAATCAGACAAATTCAGCTTCCGGGGACATTTCCTAAGACTATTGTCACTGACCCAGACTTGGGCCCGCTTCCCCCACGCACAATAAATTCAACCTGTAGAAACAGGGTTGTGGTGAAGAAAAGTGTGGCATTCATTGCAGGACCAAGTAAGGGGAATGGGCAGCTTATGCCCCAAAATCCCACATTCTCTGATGGCTTTCAGGGAAGGGTTTTTAAAGACAGTGTGAATGAAAGGGTCATAGAGTGTGATCAGCTCATGTATAATTCTCTGCAATTCCACTCCTGGGCATATATCTAGAGAAAACTATAATTCAAAAACCCCAGTGTTCATAGCAGCACTACTTACAATAGCCAAGACAGGGAAGCAACCTAAATGTCCATCGACAGATGAGTAGATAAAGAAGATGTGGTATATTTATACAATGGAATATTACTCAGCCATAAAACAATGAAATAATGACATTTGCGGCATAATAGATGGACCTGGAGATTACCATACTAAGTGAAGTAAGTCAGAAAGAGGAAGAAAAATACCATATTATATCACTTATATGTGGAATCTAAAATATGACACAAATGAACCTATCTATGAAACAGAAACAGAATCACGGACATAGAGAACAGACTTGTGGCTGCCAAGGGGGAAAGACAGGGGAGGGATAAATTAGTAGGTGGAGATTAACATGTATACACTACTACCTATAAAACAGATAAACAACAAAGACCTACTGTATAGCACAGGGAACTATAGTCAATATTTTGTAATAACCCATAATGGAAGTGAATTAAAAAAAGAATATATATATATTTATATATATGTATCATTGAATCACTGTGCTATACACCTGAAACTAATACAGTCTTATAAATCAACTATACTTCAATAAAATTAAAAGAAAACAAACAAACAAAACCCTATTCTCTGATTGGTTGATAGTGAGGTAACAGGTGATGTTTCAGGAGTCTCAATCATCAACCTTCTGGTTCCAACCAGTCTGTGGTCTACATGCTTGTGGTCAGCAGTTAACTTCCTCAACCCAGTGGGGGTTTTAATATCTGTAAAACAACTCAAGGATATGGCTTACAATATTATCTATAGTCCTTGAGGAGGAACTAAAGTTCCTTGACTTTGTTTTATGGCTAAACTGTTATTATTTTGTCCTGTTTGACTGTTTTTCTTTGTTTCTGCCTTTTTTCACTTCTCTGATTAAATCTGTTCTTTGGAACTCAGGGAAGGCCTAGGGGGCTAAAGCTTTTTTTTTTAACAAAAAAGAGGCGAGGTGGTCTGTCCCAGGGGAGGTCCCTCAGGGTCCTGCTCGGTTTTAATATTGACGTGGACTTTTCAAAAATTTTCAGTCATGAAAAACAAACGAAAAAGCAGGACAGTGTCTAAGTTAAAGGGGACTAAAGAGACATGACTGCTAAATGAAATGTATAATCCTTGATTGGGTCTTGGATTTAAAAAAACACAGCTAGAAAGGGCATCTTTATAGACAATCAGAGAAATTTGAATATGAACTATATATTAAACAATACTGTACCAATGTTAAATGTCTAGGGTATGATAATGGTGTGTTTATGTAAGAGAATGTTCTGGTTCTGGAGAGATGTTTGGAACATAATTAGTGGTGAGCTGTCATGAGATGTGAGGTGTCTATAAGAGTGTGAGAGAGATGAGGAGGCAGCTGGATAGAGCACACATGGGAAGGTGGTAACAACTGGTGGGTCTAGACGGAGGATATATGGTGTTCACTGAGCTATTCTTTCAGTTTCTCATAGCTTTGCAATTTTTCAAAATAAAAAGTAGAGGAATAAAATACAACAAAAGTTCCCCATTAGGCCATTAAATCATCATTTAGATATACAGGAATATTTATAGATCATGCAATTATTTCAAATCTTTATAAATTAAGGCAAATGTAAGGAATAAGTATCTAAGTACATTAAGGAATAAATGACATTAGTAGAAAATATCTGTCTCTTTACTTGACAGATGAAGACATAGATCCACAAATAAATTAACTCCCCTAAGGTCACACACTAATGTGTATAAGATTCCACTTCTGTGAACTTTATACGGCAACTGAAAATCAAATATGGTCCTTTGAATCCTTGAAATTTTCTTTCCAGGCTGTTGGTTTGAGGAAGCTCATTGTATTACCCTTTATCAGAGAGAACAGAGCTTTCAAGGATTTTCTTTTTCTTCTTTTTATATCTGCTATTTTCCTCTCACATTTCAGCAGGAATGAAAATATCAGTAGGGATGCTTTCTACTTCTTAAACCAATTCTTCATAAACTGGTGAGGTGGTTGGAAGTCCATTAGATCTATTGAATAAGGTGATAATGATGTTGAAATTAACAATAAAGCAAGAGTGTTAAAACGGATTCTAGCCAAGATTTAATATTTTGAAATGTACAGAATCTTTTCTGTTCCTTTGAGTTAAGCCAGGATTCATCTTCCAACCCTGGACCATCATGGGTCATTATTAGTCCCACCTGCCTGGACAAGGAAATTGACACAGGGCTTGTTCCTGAAGTGTGCTGTGCTGCTAGGTCCGGATCGTGCTCTGCCCCCTACTGGCTGGGCGACTGTGAGCAAGTTTCTTAGCCTCTGGCTTCAGTTTCCTCAGGTGTAACATGGGAATAATAATGGTATCTAATTCACAGATTTATTGAGAAGACTAAATGAGAATGCTCATGGCACAGGGCCTTGTACATAGTAAACATATAGTTATTTTTTATTAAGCTCTAGCTTGTCAACTAGATAATTCTCAAATGACTGCAGAGTTTAAAATAGTTTATATTTTACAGATATCATTGGATTTTCTATTTTCATATTTGCATATCATGATGACTTGACTAGAAATTGTTGCCCATAAACACTAGACAATTTTTGACATGAAAAGGAATTTAACAAAAAGATCTCTGTATCTGCTGTCCTTCCAGGATTTTTATTTTGGTCACATGCAATTTTAATATATATTTCCCTCCTATATATAATATCAGGAAGTATCACCCATATATATTAATAAGCCAAAGTTAGTTTTTTCCAAACATGTTACATTGAAACTGGTGCCTCAATGACACTTTTATCCTCACATTTTTTTTTTCTGAGAAGTAATTTTACATTTGACTGGCTTTTATAATGTATTTAAGAATTTGGAGTTCACACAAGCATTTAGCAATCTAGGGTTCAACAGGAACCCTAGATTCAACAGGAAGCACATGGACCTGCTCAGCTTGGGCTCCTGTCCTGACCACTTCCCAGCCCTTTACTCCTTGTAAAATCACACTGCACATTGGTGTGTTTGTTCATCCTTCTGTAAGTATTTGTCACGTACCTGCTTTGCTTGGTGCTCAGGGGAAAATGTAAAGAGGAGGCCCTGTTGTCTAGAAAGAGCCAATATAATTAGAAATAGAACTCATACACTTAAGCATGTATCTTAGAATGGACAATAATGTATAAATGGCTAAAATGAGTGGTGTAGGTAAGCGAAGGTTAACAAAGCCAGGAATAGGCAGAAAGACTCCTATTCCTATGATGAATGAGTTGTTTATTAAAAGATGGGCAGGGATTGTGACAGCACAGACAGTGAATTTAATGCAGTTCTGGCAGAATTCTGATAGGACATCTGGGAATTGCTCAAGGAGAGATTCTTAATAACTGATCTGGTTCTTGGTTCTTATACTCTCTGAGGCCAGAGCTGGGCATTTGAGCAGATCAGCTTCTACCAGCTTTCATATTTGTGCCTTCTTACCTGCGAACCTTTGGTGGCCTCCTCTGCTTCTCTTGGGCAGCAGAGTCAGGCTGCTCTTGGGAGAGGCCTGGGAGGGCCTTTCTTCCACAAATTCTGCCCGGGTGTTGGCCCACACCATCTGCTAGGCTTCCCTTACATGTGGCATTGTGCTCAGTACTTTATATACTTTTCAAAACTGTGAGGGAATTACTATGTGAAACATCTGGTAATTCCAATTAGGGTCTTGATGGCCACTAGGGAGTTGGCTGACAGTTGGGGAATGCACATTTACAGCGGGTCTAGGGAAAGAATAACCTGATGAATCTGGTGATGGCTACGTATTTCTCTTGGCCTTAAGCTACTTAAAATCCAGTGGCTTTTGTATCGGGTTCCCTTGCAGGTGCCAAACAGATGAAAATAACCTCCAAGACACAATTTTCTAATGAATATGAAGTCTTGCCATAAGCAACCTATCTCAATGGAAATACCGGCCTTGTGGAGAGAGAAACTAAGGAGAACTCATATCATGTTGTGAAAATCAGGATGATTTTTCCTCTGGTAGTTTGTTTCCTGACCTGAGAAAATATTTGTGTATAAGGGGAATTACAGAAGCTAAAATTTATTTTCTCTGAACATGTGTTAATATAATGTTACGAAAATGCAAAGGCCTGGCTGTCTGAAAACATTAGTAAAGTAGTCCTAAAAACCTTCATCTCAAAATCGGTCAATACTTATTAATATATCTTTATAAAAGAAGAAGAGAAACAAATATCCATGGAGTGGCCTAACTGGTGCAAGTGTGTGCATGTGTGTTCTCTTGGGGTACTCTTTCCTCTTAGGAAGAAATATTGTACTTATTCCTCAGAGGTTTATTCTAAGGGCATGATGAAAGCAAACGGGAATAGTTATGTGTGGTTGAAATTATTTTGTTAGATATTTGCATCTCTGCCTATGGTTCCATAAGAAAACAAAATGGGCCTTTTAAAAGAAAGGAATAACTCCGAATCAATGAATTTAGATGACTTAATTTTATTAAAAAGTCAGAAATATAGGATAAATGGGAAGCACAACATGGATAATTTAATTTTTGTTGTCTCCGATGAGAGAATATTTCATTCCCCACTCTTGTTGTCTTAGAAGGGGATTAACTGCTGCGTGGAGCTTTAGGAAAGCAGCTGTGAACCTGGAGATCCCACTTACTTGCCAATATTTTATGACCAGACAGATGTGTAGGCAAATCACACCTGTTCTAATTCCAGAAGCCCCGCTTCAGTCAATCACTCTAAAATAACTTATGTCTCTAAGACATAAAATGTACTAAAGAATCTTGAGGGCTGGACAGTGAAAGTGTCAACAGCTCCCTGACCAAGGGCATGGCTGGAACGCATGGTCACATTTTCTGTGCTTTCATGGGACCACAGGGAGCACTCAATGACAGATCAATGAAAATTTCTCAGGGATTGGAAAGTGAGAAGCCTGGTGAGTGTGTTTGGGGGACAGTAAGGCTCATCTTGCTCTACAGATGCTTCTCTTTTGCTCCTCTGTTCAGAAAAATCTCTGAATGGAAATGGCCTTTTGTGAAATAGTAAGAGCAGGTAAATCTCATTTGGAAAGTCAAACTCGTCCTTTGGAAAGGTGAAAGGTAAAGTAATTGACATTTACTGTTTTGATTACTCTTAGAATATTTTGGTGTCAAATCTGGCACAAACCGGGTTTCATAACCCAGAAAAGCAGATGCCACATTTCCTATAATGATATACTTATAAGGTAAGAAAACCCAGTTTTATTAACCTGCATCCCCCAGAGACCACGGTTTAAGTTAAATCCAGAGTGTTGAAGATTTCTGAAGAATTTTTAATCACAGAAAAACAAGTTGATTTTGAATTGATGATGGGCTTGTGCAGCTGGGTTCTGACATGGGCCCTGTATTCTCTGTGCATGGTCTTATGTTATCTTTGCTTGCTGAATTCAGGCCGTTGGGTACATGGTCAGAATTTATGGGGCTATGTTTGGACCCGGCACAATTAGTTTTCATTGCATTCTTTGCAAACACTTAAGTGTTGGTGAAAGCAACTGTGTCTGTTTTTAATTCACAGAAGCCACTTCATGGCAGAGCCTTCTGTAACCCGGCCAACTATCTCACCAGTAGCCACAGTTCTTTGTCATTAAGAGTCTCACATCTTTTTCTCTCATCCTTTGCTTTATTGCCACTATATATTCTTTGATATAGACAGAGAGCATACTCAGATCTTACAATGATATTCTAATTTTATCCAACAGGCTTATTCTGATCTCTTATTGGTAAGTATCCCACATCACTTTTGAGGATCTCAAAGTTTGTACCCAAGATGAAATCTCCATCAATAAGATTCTACTACAATGTTCCTTTTTTTTTTTTTTTTTTAAATAAGGTATACAATTCCAATTGCCTTGGAAACAAATTTGTGCAGAGTGCAGTCTCAAAAAAGCTACAACTTCAGTTTTACAGCTTGGGGATTATTGTGATTCACCACGTGTACCTACATCCGTGCAGGAAACTAAAAGTCCAGGTACAGCCCAACTTCCAAATCCTGGAACTGTTTGTGGGAGTCCTTGGAAGCAGTGCTGCTTTTGCGATCCAACTAGACCTCTTCTTCATGCTGTTGTTTCCGGGAGGGATGTGCAAGACCTGGGTCTCCCGTCTTTGGTCCCTGGTGTTCAGAGCGGCTGGCTGTGCAGTATAGCCCAGGGAGAGAACGTGAGGGTGAAAATGTTCAATAGGATGTTGATTTCATCATTGAAACAGAATCGCAGAGGAATGTTTTTAGAAGAGCCTATTTAATCTTTAGCTGTTTGCTTCTAGGCAACCTCCTCCCTTGTTACTGTCAATTTTCTGTTTCCTTCCCTCTCCTCTCTTCACATAGAAATTCTGTATTGCTATATATTTACATAGAAATATAATCAAATAAAACCATTACAGCACATTCACCTAAAGCTATTAAGAATTAATGTTTATCATAGGTCCTGGCTGAGAGCCAGACATGCCATTCAGGATTCATTGATTTCTCTGGCCTCTGAAAGGATTTGGGATTAAATCTGTGAACACACCACTCTCGTGGCCCTGCTCTATGGTATCAGGCCATGGAAAATAGCATCATGTAACTATACTTTGAGCTCTGAAAAATGGATGGAAAGGATGCTACTTTAACACATCTCAGACTGATCTTGGTGGGGCTGGAGGTAACTGGAAGAAGGCGAGAATGTTCTAAGAAGATGAGCAGGAATTGCCACGTGGGAGGGGCTGTGGTGTAGGTCTCACTGTCTTTATTTGATGATGCAGTGGGGATGCTTTGTTTCTGAAACACCAGGAAAGATGAACATACACATAACAAGAACATAAAAGTAGAGTAGGAAAATTCTGAGTTTGCCTGCAAACACTTGCTTCCCGAGTCCAAACTTAAAAGTACCCTTGAGCACAACCAAGGAACTGCTCAGGGAATGGTGTTATCCCAACTGCGGTGATGCACTTTGGGGAAGGGATCCGATCTGCCCCCTACCACCACAACCTTGTCTGTACAAGTTACAATTTTTTTTTACCCAGACTTGAAAATAAGTCAGTAAAAATGAATAGAATCCCAGGAATTCTGTTTACCGTGACTGTTCAGTGAAGTCTTTTTAAGGTGGAGCTATTGGCAGTGGGGGTGCTGGGGGTGTGTCGCTCCCTCTCCTGAGCGCTGATGGTACCAGAGGGGGACAAAATTCTGCTCTGGGGATGTGCGGGCCGCGTCAATGGGTGAGTCAGCACGGGCCAGCTTCACCAGTTACATAGTGGAAACTTGTCCTATAACTAGAGCTGCCTTCTGTCCTGTGACTTATCTGTCTGCAGCAAATCTATGACTCCTCCACACATTCGTATTGCTCCAAGAAATCAAGAAAAAGACAAGGAAATCGAATATATTGAGTTTATTCAATGTTGGTTTTCAGGAGGGCCCTGAGTTCAGTGTTTGTGTGTTTCTTCTGATTTGTTGTGCTAGTTTTTTGGGTGGAATTTGTTTTCAGGTATAGGCCTTGGCTTTACGACCATTTTTCATTAAAACATGGAAGTGGAAAATATGACATTTTTTTTTCATGTGAGAGAGTCATAATATGATTTCTTAAAAACTTGACAAGAGACTGGATCTGTGAGATTCCATCCCGTTTAGTGACATAGATAATGATGTGTTGTGTGAATTGCTGTTTCCAAAAGTTCATTTTTTTTCTTGCTGTGGGCCTGTCTTTATCAGAAAGTCCAGAAACATTCTTAGTGTAACACACATGATATGTATTTGTATGTAAATTTCTCCAGGTATTTTAGGTTGCAGACTATTATCATTTGGGATTTTGAGAGCTCCCAGAAATATTTTAAGCAGGATAGACATTTTTATGGTCAAATGGAGACATTTATTTAACATAAACCATGTCCTATGGTGTTTTGTATATGAGAGTGCATGCATGTGGTACAAAACCTGAAAAGTACAAAGAGAGAGTCAGGGAAAAATAAGTCAGTACCCCCAGCCGCCCAGTATTCCCCCAAAGCCACCCCATCATTTTCTTCTTTGTGTTTTTACACATATTGAATCATACACACATTATATTATATACTATAGCTAGCTGTCTATCCATCTACATATCTATAATTTATTTAATCAGGCCCCTATTGATGATATCTAGGTTGCTTTTAATTTTTTATGGACAACGCTGTGAGGATGTGTATTTAGAACACACTTCCTGTAGGTACCTGCATGGCTCCTTCCTCATCTCACTCAGAGCTCTGTTTAAATGTCGCCTTCTTACCTGCCTTCTGGAGACAGCCTTCTTCCCTCATTACTTCCTACCCCTCTTACCCTACTTGAATTTTCTTCATGCCACCACTTGACATTATGCATTGATTTATTGACGGTCTATCTCCCAACCAATATAAGCCTCATGAGACTCCACTGTTTGCTGTTCCTTCCTCAGTGCCTAGAATGGTAGCTGGTATGCAGTTGGTGCTCACTAAGTATACTTATGAAATGAATAGGTAATTTTTCACATGTGTGAGTACTTTTGTAGGAAAAATTACTGGAAGTGGAATTGCTGTGTTAAAGGGTGTGGGCACTGGTGATTTTGCAAACTTGCTTTCCCTTAGAAATTGTAGAAATGTATCCTTCCATCAGCAATGTTCTAACAACAGCAAACTTAAAAACTTTTTTTCCGAGATTATCGTACTGAGTAAAGTAAGCCAGAAAGAGAAAGACAAATACCATATGAGATCACTTATACGTGGAATCTAAAGTATGACACAAATGAACCTATCTATGAAACAGACTCATGGACATAGAGAACAGACTGGTGGTTGCCAAGGGGGAGTGGGTTGGGGGAGGGATGGACTGGGAGCTTGGGGTTAGTAGATGCAAACTATTATATATAGAATGGATAAACAACAAGGTCCTACTGTATAACACAGGGAACTATATTCAATATCCTATGATAAACCATAATGGAAAAGAATGTTAAGAAAAGAATGTATATATATATATATATATATATATATATATATATATATATGGATAACTGAATCACTTTGCTGTACAGCAGAAATGAACACAACATTGTAAATCAACTATACTTCAATAACAAAATAAAATAAATTTTATTTTGCTTTCACCAGTGGGAAAAAATTTGTTTACAAGTTGATATAACCTATAGTATCTCATTTTAGTTATAATTTGTGTTTATGATGAGTAATGCTGCCCAAAGTCTTTAACTGTTATGATGACTGAACACGTATGAAGTGATTTCACCTGCGCTATCTTGAAGACCCAAAGGTCTTCCGGACACTCATGCTCTCAGACCAGACATTGCTTGTTATCTGCCTCCTGGACTCTAGGGGTATGTGGTGGTTCCTGGCTGCCTCGGTTTTGTCTTCACTCACTCATTCTGAAATCCATAACTTATGTGTATTGAACACTGGTTGATAAGATCAGAGATTAAATTTACTTCCTTAATTGCAGTTCCCAAGTTTTCTTCTTCTCATGAAGATGTCCATTTCCCAAATGTTTCCTGCTCCAGCCTTTAACTGCTAGGGAGCAGAGAAGTTTCCAGCGTCCAGAGAAAGGCTATTGTCTCCTGACCATCCTGAGTATCCTTGTCCTACAAAGCGGCCCACACACCAGCCTAATAACCACGTTCATAAGTAAATTTTGGTAGTTACTTTTGACTTCTAGATTTCTTATGCAGTAAAATGTATCTAATTTCCCTTTGACCTTGTGCCATTTAATGTTCTCCTACTTTCAGGCCATATTTGTGGCCTCCGTTTATACCACCAGGAATACCAATGTCAGGAAAGACATTTTGCCATAACAGTTGAGAATACCAAGAATTTGATGTACAATTGGGCTTGAATAAAAGAGTGGTATCATTCCATTGTGCTGTTTCTTAGTTAATCGTAGCCCAGGAATTCTTTAAACTTTCCCTTTAAAAGTGTTTACATATGCTTGACCCATGTATTTGGACCATCATGATTTTACTGGAGGGTGAAATAGGAGTTTCCTGTTGAAACTCATTCTTTGGCTTATTAGATGAAATCTCAGTGTATAAATTATAGGATCCTCATAGCAAAAATAAAATAATGTCACTAAGACGATCTTCAACCTTGGATCCTCTTGCTACTATAACTCTAAACCAACATTTGTATAGCCTCTCCCTCCCACCCCACCAACCTCCCCCAACTTCCCTAAAAAATAATAAAAGGCATGGATTATTTACCTGTTGTGACCTATACCAAAACGTTGAAAAATTGTGCCATTCCAAGAACACTGAGACAAAGACATAAAAATAATTTTTAGGTCTCCTGAAAATTTGTGTTGTCTTGTTTCTAACAAGAAATCAAATACCTTATAAATGTGATTTTTCTGTTTTTGAGTGTTAGCCTAGGATTGTCTGAATATTAATGTGGTTTGTTCTTATAAATTTGTTGTATGATATTTGTTAGATAAGCCCCTCATTCCTTTCTTTTTCTTTGGGTGGTGGGTTATGAGGAATCATTGTTTAACACCTATCAAAGGCATGATAAAAGCAAATATTTAAAACAGTTTGGTTATATACTGATTGAAATACAATAGAAAAATCAGAGGAACATTTTTTCTAAATTTTTTTCTGAAATTCTCAAATCAGTAAATGCTCTATTTGAAGAATTCAATGAACTATAAAACACGTCATGTGTATACAACCAAATAGTCAGGAAAAAATAAGGTGATGAAGGATTTTTATGCTATAATGGCACAGGAAAATTTTGTACTAATATTCGTGTGGGACATAACCTTGATAAGTAAAATCTTTAAAAACACTGTCCTTACAAGAAGCAGCCATAATTTTAGGGCCTGATGATTTTGAAAATCTCCAGTGGCTACGAGACGATAACCTTGGCACTACAAGATAACATCCCTGAAATGTTATGGGTAACTACAGTATATAAATGTAACTTAGAAACATCTTCATGCTGAGATTTAATACTTGGGGGTCAGTGTGCTGGTAAAGCTTGAGAAAAACCAAACATATCAACTAGACAACCATCATTATTGTGTTCACCAGGGAGTCTCAATATGAAATCTTTTCACATCAAGAATCATTTCAACACTGAGTCAAAAAGCCTAAAGCATACAGGAGGTTGAGCAAGCAACGACAAGATTCTTAAAAGAAACATGAACTCCTGAACTCTTGTGTATAAACTTTTACATATAATGTACTCAAACATATATCACTTAAAGATGACTTTTACAAGCATACCAAGATATATATTCTTTGACCATTAACTCATTTTCTAAAAAGGCAGTTAGCCAAAAATATAAAAATATTATTTTACAATCATTACCACATAAGATACACATAAAATTAAAGAATTAAAAGAAGTTAAATAAAATATTCATTTTCTAGATGGAGAACAGAAGATTTTTAGGGTAGCAAAATTATTCTGTTTGATACTATAATGATGGATACCTGTCATTACACATTTGTCCAAATCCATAGAATGTACACCACCAAGAGTGAACTGTAATGTCAACTCTGGAGTCTGGTTGATTATGACGTGTCAATGAGGGTTCATTGATTGTAACAAATGTACCATCTGGTGGGGGATGAAGGTAATGAGGGAGGCTGTGCATGCGTGGGGCAGGGGGTACATGCACCTCTGCTCAATATTGCTGTGACCCTAGAACTGCTCTAAAAAAGCAATCTATTTTTAAAACCTCATTTTCTTTTATTTATTTTTGTTTTTATATTTAAAAATTAACAGCTTTTTGGAGGTATGATGGACATATGATAAACAGCATGTATTTGTAGTATATATTTTGGTACGTCTTAGCATAACTTTTGCACCAGTGGAAGCATCAACACAATCTGCATAGTGAGCATATCTATGACCCACAAAGGTCTCCTTACTCCCCTGGAAATCCCCCCTCCCCTCCCACCCAGTACCAGTCCCCAGACAGCCACCATTCTTTCTGTCACTATAGAGATAAGTTGGCATTTTCTAAAGTTTATATAAGTGAAATTACATAGTATGGGATCTTTTTGTCTTTTTTCACTCAGAACAATTATTTTGGAAATTATCCATGTCATTGCATTTATGAACGTTTCATTTCTTTTTTATTGCTGAGTAGTGTTCCATAGCATGGATGTACTGTAGTTTGTTTACCCATTCACCTGTTGATGAAAATTTGGGTTGTTTCCAGTTTTTGGCAATTACAAATAAAGCTGTTATGAACATTTGTGTACAAGTCTTTGTGTGCACATATGCTTTCTTTTCTCTTGGGGAAATAGCTGGGAGTAAAATGGCTGAGCTCTATGATGTGTGTATATTTAACTTTCTAATAAAGTGCCAAACTCTTTCTCAAGTGGCTGTCCCATTGTACGTTACCCCTAGTAGTGTGGTAATAGTGAGTTCCAGCTCCTCCACATGCCAACACTTGTTATGGTCAGTCTTTAATTTTAGATGTTCTAATAGGTGGGTGGTGCCATCCAATTGCAGTTTTAATTTGCATTTCCCTATGACTAATGGCATGGAGCATCTTTGCATGTACTTATTTGCAATCCATACATCTTCTTGGGTGAATTGTCTATTAAAATATTTTGTTTTTTTGAAATTGGATTGTACCCCAAGTCCCCTAATTGTCCTTTTTTTCATACAACTATGAGACTGAACTTAAACCAATAGTTTGCATGATTGTTACCCTACTACAATGTCCATGGACATATTACATGGAAAAAATACATGTTTGGGGTATTTGGAGGTTGTAGATACCTCTGTGAGGTGGTATTTATACTTGTGACCTGGATAACAATTTTGTGTTTTGACACTGCTGAACTGTACTGTTACTTATCCATCTTTGAGTTTCTGTTACTTAGCCTGGCACTATACATGCAGTACATATCAGTAAATAATTGTGGAATAAATGAACAAATGGATACTCTGAATTTCAGAAGAACTGGAGCTAGAGGATACTAACTTTAAACTTAAATCAGCACTGTATTTCTTCATTTAAATTTTTCTTAATATTTCTTTAAGTAGAGGCAATTATTTGTGGAGAAATGCAGGAGTCAGAGTCTCCTAATCTCATATACTGTTTTACACACTTTGCTTTTTTCATATCTACTTACTGCTCCTTCTCTTCCCAGCCACAGACAGATCACAAATCCATCACTTCCCTGGTTAAAAAATTTTAATGTCTTTCCATCAAACTGAAAATAAGTTCCAAACTCTACTTCATGTCTATCAGGCCCCATAGCACATCCTGCTGCCACCCCCACTGCCTGCCTCTCCTGCCCTGTCCCTGCCTCACTGCCCACATTGGCCTTGGTATTCAGACACGTGTCCCACTTGCTCTCCCCTGCGCTTGGAATGACTTGCCCCGTTTTACCCTACAGTGGTTTGAATAATGTCTCTAACAGATCAAACGTGTAAAGCCCCTAGTGGGATCCCCTGAAAGATGACCCACATTTGGATGTACCCATCACAGATTAGTTAAAGAGCCAGCCACAGTGACTTCAAGTTACAAAGCTTCTGGAAATAAAGGTTGTTACTTTCCTTGCCCTGTAGGAATGGTTTGCTGTCAAAGGGAAGCCGTTCCATGGCTCATGACCGTCTTGGGAGGCAGGCAGTACTGTCTGAACCTGAATTACCCAGCATCTGGGCTGGTGACACAAACAGCTGTCATTCTTTCTGTCTCCCTCTGTGTGTTGTCACTTCCACAGTCAGCTTTTATCAGCTCAAATGAGTGTCCTCAGGAATGTAACACCTAACCTTCCCTCCAAGGTCAAGAGCAGTTCAGTTGACAGGGACAGAGCTATTACAGCTACATTATACAATTTGTTTTTTATTTGGATCCATTTTATACCATTAATATGGACATTGCTGTTTTGTTAGAAAAAGGAGGCTCTATTCAGGGAGAAGAACATGAAAAATGACCTGGGGAGAAACAGGCTCTTTCTAACAAAGAGATATATCAGTGTAAGAACTTACTAAAAACATACCATTTATAATGCACAAATTGTAGTTGTCGCAATGGTCATCATTGTTATTCTGAGCTGCTTCTGCAGACTTTCAAAGGAGACCAGTGTCCTCAGACAGTCTCTTTTGTCAATGATGGATTTTTCTTTTCATGTCACAGTATTATAGGATTTGTTTCTCTGCCTAGTTCAAAGGGCTGCACTTCTGTTCATCCCTGTTTTCACCAATTTTCCTTCCATCTTGTCTCTTCTAAGCTGGTTACAGGAGTTAAGAATTTTTTTTCTCCCTTTCTGAAAATAAACCAAAAAGAAATTACCTATCTGCTTCAGGGAATTTAAAACTTCCATAAAAATATGTTCCCTTTAGAATTTCTGTAACAATAAATTTTGTTTCATGTAAAAATGTTTTGACATCTTGTGTTTTATCGGCTTAGACTACTGTGCATTTGTATCATACCCAGGAAGAGGATGCATCCTACCTCAGGTGAGCTTTCTTTACATCTACATGAAGAGTTTTTACAAATATTTGGTTTCTCTTTTTCAGGGTGGAAATGGCCACTGAGGCATCATTGGAACCAATGCACTGGTAATTGTGAACAATGGCAATAAATGGACAGCATGGTGACTAGACACCAGAAGTGGTATTGTTTGATTTGAAGGAAACATCTGTGTGTGTCAGTGTGACAAGTCTAACAAGCAGTAGTAAATGGAAGGGAGACAATATGTGGTATAAAAAGAACTACGGATAATGTGTCATCTTTTATTATATAACCACAAACTGAGGATGTAATCCCACTAGTGGCAGTACTTTCCAGCGAAGACATGATTCACAGAGCTCAAGTCATGCAAGGCATTGGATGCTATTTATCTTGTGGGTCTGGGGCTGTGATGGGCTGAATGTTCATGTTCAAAATTCATATGTGAAAGCCCTGGCCCTCAGTGTGATGGTAGTTGGAGAGGGTGCCTTTGGGAAGTAATTAAGGGGGTTAGAAGATGTCAATAGGATGGAGCCTTCATGGTGGTATTGGTGCCCTGGTAACAGGAGACACCAGAGCTCACTCTCTCTCTCCCTCCCCCTCCCCCCAGCACACAAAGAAGTCATGTGAGCACATAGTGAGATGGCAGCCACTTATGAGCTAACTTCAAAGAGGCCTCAGGATGACACCTACCCTGCCAACACCCTAATCTTGGACTTCCAGTCTCCAGAACTGTCAGAAATAAATTTCTGTTGTTTAAGCCACCCAGGCTATGGCATTTTGTATGTCAGCCCGAAGAGAGAGGCTATGAGAGAACGTGTGTGTGTGTTGTGTGTGTGTGTGTGTGTGTGTGTGTGTCTCAGTTTGGCATGGCGAGGGGCGACCCAAGTGTAGTAGTTTTTACGTTAAGACAGTTGCAATCCCTCTCAGGTCACAGCTCGTTGCAGGTTGAGGTGGACCTACCTTGATCTCCCACCACAGGATAAGTTACAACTCGCAAAGGATTTGTGAATTGTGAATTCTGCTCTCCCCTTCATCAGTGCCTATTATTTATCTTATCTTGGATTGCCTTCTTGTTATTGCGACTGGCTTTTAATTTTTGTTTTCAAAACAGTGGGGGTTCAGAAGATGGAGAACAACTCACCATTTTCACATATGGGCAACTCTGACAAAGTTTTGGATTAACTGAAGTCAAGTTCAGTAGGAATGAAGGAAAGTTTTACCTCCCCTGGGAAGTTCAGAAATTAGACAGCAGCTGATTACTGTTGGAGAGGGTGGGAGTTGGGAGGAGAAGAGTAAATTGGTCCCAGGAGCTGACGTTGCTGAGTGTGGGGGACCCAGGTGCCCCCCAGGCATGACTTGTCTCCAGATCCTCTGGGTTTGCCTGGTTCCAAGACTCATGCTTCCCCTCTGCCTCCTTGTGAGCCATTGTTTCAATGTTGAGCCCCACTGGGGAAGAGAGTACCTAATGAAACCAGAGGTACTCTACCTCCAGATATTTCAGAGGAGACGGCTGTTTTGTTTTAGTGGTAACTTTGAGTTATTTCTCTTTTCCCCACCCCTGTTACACATAAAGACGAGTTAACAGTATTCAACAGCAGATGTTTATTGAATCACCTCCACATATTAGGCATTGTGTTCGGTCTCCAAGTACAAAGACAAGTAAGACCTGGTCTCTGAACTTGAAATGCTTCCATTTCAGTGTAATAGAGGGGAGCGGGTGAAGTAAGGCAATAAGTAAAGAAACAATAATAATAATGCGTTATGTTTTCCAGTTGTGGAAGGAGAGCTTCATTCAGGCAGGGTCAGAGGGTGGATTGAATAGGGTTTCACAGAAAAAGTAAGAGTTAAACTTGGAGCTTGAATGATAAAAATCTGACAAATGGGATTGGGTAATAAGAGCCTTCCAAGGCAGGTAGGTGTGAAGAGACTTGCAGTATTCAGACAGCTGAGAATCTGGCTACAAGGTCAGCTAAGTGGATTTATGGCAGGAGGGAGCAGGAGATGACCTTGGAAAGTTGGGTTGTATCTAGATCGAAAAAGGCCTTGTAAGACAGGGCTATGGGGTTCTCCTACCCCAATCTTGCCAAAGGGGAACCACCAAGAGTTTTAAGCAGGAAAGTATTATGAGAGTTTGGTGGAGTGACAGGGCTTATGGAGATCAGACTGGAGCCTGCGGTAATGTTTGGAGAGAGGGGGATGCCACGATTAAGGCAATGGGAATGAAAGAAGGAGCCAGAGAGGATTGACAGGGCTTGGTGGATCTGAAAAGGAAGGACAGTTGGTTGAGCTTGCCTACCTGTAAAATTGTAGAACTGGTGATTTTGGAACTGGTTAAAAAAAATTAGGAAATCCATGTCTTCAGTGGGGTATGGTGAGAACAGACTCTGATATGAGTGAAAACACTTAGATTTATATCATGTAAATGCTAAGTTCTTAGTGCATTGGTGGAGACGGATGCCTAATTTCCTTCTATATCTAAATATTTTTAGTCAGTTTACCCTACCTCCAAGAACTATATGGTGGAGTAACTGGTGTCATACTGAAACTCATGAAGCAAGTGAATTCCAAAGTTAAATCTCATTTAACCTTGGCTTTTTAATGGAATTGCTCATTTAAATATACTTTGAATTAACCAAAGGTATCCTTTCAATAAGTAGTAAACAAAGACCATACTTTAGAGAGTTCCCTCTCCATTTCTTTCCTATCACAATTGTAATTCGACCTTCACATTTTTAAAAGAAAGAAATACTTCCCAAGGAATCTTGGGAATGAACATGCTTTCCAAGTTCCAATTAAAACAAAACAAACAAAACAAAATGAAACAAAACATCTTTCTTTTAATTCTGAGAACCCATTACTCATGAGTTTCTGAGGTTTTCATGAATTTCTGAGCCTGCAGATTCTCTTTGAGACACAAAAGTAAAAGCTTTATGACATTTTCCCCCTCAGTCTTAATTAAAACCACATAAAGTTTTATTTTGCTAGCATTTTAAGGCTCAGACTCCCTTCTAGAATAGCATTTAATTCCTTGCCAAGTGTTTTCTCTCATAGGGCTGTGTAAAAGCAAAGCATGAAAGACAAAATAGTTTAGCATTTTTCTGGCAATATTATAAAAAGTCATGCATTTTATTCGTTAATAAAATTCTCACCCAGGCACCATTTTTTCCTGTTTCATTCATTTGTGGAGCATTTACTATGGACCAAGACAGTGCTCGGTGTTATCTCCCTGCTCTTCTGCTAATAGCATCCTCTTCCTGCATCTTCCTCTCTTCTAATCTCTTTTTCATTTTGCCAGGCAGGCTACTAGAGCTGGGAGTAAAAATGATGAGTAAAGGATGATTTTTGTTTTTGAGGAGTTCAAGGAAAATGCACTGACATACATGTATATGCAGTTTATTCATACTTGTGATTTCTTTGTAGTTATGTGAAGTACATTAATTTTTAACACTAAAATAGTTATTATATGCAATTGCAAAAAAAGATATTGGATATAAGAATATGTGAAATTGTGCCTCATTTAAATTGGCAAAAATCACATTCTTTGCTTAGTACTTCTCACATAAAGACAATTAATTCTCACAATTATAAATAAATTTCAAAATTGCAAAATTTATTTAAGTTAAAAGTTTTCTTTGAACGTATATTTTTGTATTGGAAATAATGCTAGAAATTTAGAGACTTAAATTTAATCTCTTAAAATACTTGACAGAAGGGATTATTTAATCAAAGATTTTTGCATGTAGTAAGGCACAGTGAAATAATGAATGAATGCTACTTGCCCCTGTGATCTCCATTTTTTGAATCATTCATTTAACTCTGATCCTGTGTGCTTATGCTCTAGACACCTTTCTAGGCATTAAGACATATTTCTTGACAGAAAAATGCTTATAGTTTACAAAGCATGACCTCAAAAAAAAAGATGCTACATAGAGACATGTAGAATGTAATACAATGTGGAACTTGTATTACTTGTGTTTAAATATGAAAATACTGGTTGGAAAATATATACCTTTCATTTAAAAATACAAACCAGTGTGCTTATCCTTCTTCAAAATATTTAAAGATATTCTTGTTTGTATTATTAAAAAAGTAATTCTGAAAAAGTATTATTTTAAATATATTACTTTTGTTTATTTTCAATTATTAAATTCCTACTCTCAATATATTTATTGTAGACTGGTTATAGTAATTTTAGTATAGTAACATGATGTGATCAAAATGCTAATTGTTCTGTTTTTGGTGACCACAACACCAAGAGACTATTTTATGGTTAGTTAAACTGATAAATATTCAATCATATTAAATAGACAAAATGCTGATTTTTTCTTGGAGATAGTCAAACACCATTATGTACAATGCTTTGCCAAGGAATATGAAAATCTATATGAAATGGAATATTTTCTAAGAAAATATGCTAACCAACTGAAGAAGAGCTGATAATTCTTATTAGAAATAGTTCTTGATAGAGATATTGATAAGGAAGTTAGGAATTTATCCATATAAAAATTACCTGGCCCAGAAGAATTTAAGAGCAATTCCTACTAAAAGTAAGAAAACAGTTCATTTACATTACAACAATATAAATGTTGTTCATTTATATTGAACAACATGGGTTTGAACTGCACAGGTCCACTTATACAGGAATTCTTTTCAATAAATATACTGGAATTTTTTTATGAGATCTGCGTAATTTGAAAAAATTCACAGATGAGCAATGTAGCATAGAAATATTGAAAAAATTAAGAAAAAGTTAGGTACATTGTGAATGCATAAAATATATGTAGATTATAGTGTATTTTATCTACCATAAATATACACAAATCCATTGGAAAGTTAAAATTTATCAAAACTTACACACACAAAACACAGAATGTACAAGACACCATTTGCAGTTGAGAGAAATGTAAACACATGTAAAGATGCGATATTAAATCACACCTGGATAAATTCATGTAGCACACACTATCCTACTATAGTAACTTTCTAGCCACCCCTGTTGCTAGGGCACTGAGCTCGTCACAATCATCCACTTAAAATGCGTGTGATGTGGGGTGACTCACAGACTGGCGAACACTTATACCACAGAAATCTACCCACTGGAGTGAAGGTTCTGAGCCCCATGTCAGGTTTCCCAAACTGGGGGTCCGGCAACGGGAGGAGGAATTCATAGAGAATCAGACTTTGAAGCCTAGTGGGAATTGATTGCAGGACTTCAACAGGACTGGGGGAAACAGAGACCCCACTCTTGGAGGGCGCACACAAAATAGTGTGTGCATCGGGACCCAGGGGAAGGAGCAGTGACCACGGGGGAGACTGAGCCAGACCTACCTGCTAGTGTTGGAAATTCAACTGCAGAGGCAGGGGATGGCTCTGTTTCACCGTGGGGACAAGGACACTAGCAGCAGAAGTTCTGGGAAGTACTCCTTGGTATGAGCCCTCCCAGAGTCTGTCATTAGCCCCACCAAAGAGCCCAGGTAGGCTCCAGTGTTGGGTTGCCTCAGGCAAAACAATCAACAGGGAGGCAACCCAGCCCCACCCATCAACAGTCAAGTGGATTAAAGTTTTACTGACCTCTGACCACCACAGCAACAGTCAGCTCTACCAATCAACAGAGCCTCCCATTGAGCCTCTTAGATAGCCTCAAACACCAGAGGGCAGACACAGAAGCAAGAAAATCTACAATCCTGCAGCCTGTGGAACAAAAACCACATTCACAGAAAGATAGCCAAGATGAAAAGGCAGAGGGCTATCTACCAGACGAAGGAACAAGATAAAACCCCAGGAAAACAACTAAATGAAGTGGATATAGGCAACCTTCCAGAAAAAGAATTCAGAATAGTGATAGTGAAGATGATCCAGGACCTCTGAATAAGAATGGAGGCAAAGATCGAGAAGATGCAAGAAATGTTTAACAAAGACCTAGAAGAATTAAAGAACAAACAAACAGAGATGAACAAAACAATAACTGAAATGAAAACTACACTAGAAGGAATCAATAGCAGAATAACTGAGGCAGAAGAACGGATAAGTGACCTGGAAGACAGAATGGTGGAATTCACTGCTGCAGAACAGACTAAAGAAAAAAGAATGAAAAGAAATGAAGACAGCCTAAGAGACCTCTGGGACAACATTAAATGCAACAACATTCACATTATAGGGGTCGCAGAAGGAGAAGAGAGAGAGAAAGGACCAGAGAAAATATTTCAAGAGATTATAGTCCAAAACTTCCCTAACATGGGAAAGGAAATAGCCACCCAAGTCCAGGAAGTGCAGAGAGTCCCATACAGGATAAACCGAAGGAGAAACATGCTGAGACACATAGTAATCAAATTGGCAAAAATTAAAGACAAAGAAAAATTATTGAAAGCAGCAAGGGAAAAATGACAAATAACATACAAGGGAACTCCCATAAGGTTAACAGCTGATTTCTCAGCAGAAACTCTACAAGCCAGAAGGGAGTGGCATGATACATTTAAAGTGATGAAAGGGAAGAACCTACAACTAAGATTACTCTATTCCACAAGGATCTCATTTAGATTTGATGGAGAAATCAAAAGCTTTACAGACAAGCAAAAGCTAAGAGAATTCAGCACCACCAAACCAGCTCTACAACAAATGCTAAAGGAACTTCTCTAAGTGGGAAACAAAAGAGAAGAAAAGGACCTACAAAAACAAACCAAAACAATTAAGAAAATGGTCATAGGAATATACATATTGATAATTACCTTAAACGTGAATGGATTAAATGCTCCAACCAAAAGACACAGGTTTGCTGAATGGATACAAAAACAAGACTCATATATATGCAGTCTACAAGAGACCCACTTCAGACCTAGGGACACATACAGACTGAAAGTGAGGGGATGGAAAAAGATATTCCATGCAAATGGAAATCAAAAGAAAGCTGGAGTAGCAATACTCATATCAGATAAAATAGACTTTAAAATAAAGAATGTTACAAGAGACAAGGAAGGACATTACATAATGATCAAGGGATCAATCCAAGAAGAAGATATAACAATTATAAATATATATGCACCCAACATAGGAGCACCTGAATACATAAGGCAACTGCTAACAGCTATAAAAGAAGAAATCGACAGTAACACAATAATAGTGGGGGACTTTAACACCTCACTCACACCAATGGACAGATCATCCAAAATGAAAATAAATAAGGAAACAGAAGCTTTAAATGACACAATAGACCAGATAGATTTAATTGATATTTATAGGACATTCCATTCAAAAACAGCAGATTACACTTTCTTCTCAAGTGTGCACGGAACATTCTCCAGGATAGATCACATCTTGGGTCACAAATCAAGCCTCAGTAAATTTAAGAAAGTTGAAATCATATCAAGAATCTTTTCTGACCACAACACTATGAGATTAGAAATGAATTGCAGGTTAAAAAACGTAAAAAAGACAAACACATGGAGGCTAAACAATACATTACTAAATAACCAAGAGATCACTGAAGCAATCAAAGAGGAAATCAAAAAATACCTAGAGACAAATGACAATGAAAACACTGCGATCCAAAACCTATGGGATGCAGCAAAAGCAGTTCTAAGAGGGAAGTTTATAGCTATACAAGCCTACTTAAAGAAACAAGAAAAATCTCAAATAAACAATCTAACCTTACACTTAAAGGAACTAGAGAAAGAAGAACAAACAAAACCCAAAGTTAGCAGAAGGAAAGAAATCATAAAGATCAGAGCAGAAATAAATGAAATAGAAACAAAGAAAACAATAGAAAAGATCAATAAAACTAAAAGCTGTTTTTTTGAGAAGATAAAAAAAATTGATAAGCCATTATCCAGACTCATCAAGAAAAAGAGGGAGAGGACTCAAATCAATAAAATTAGAAATGAAAAAGGAGAAGTTACAACAGACACCACAGAAATACACAGCATCCTAAGAGACTACTACAAGCAGCTCTATGCCAATAAAATTGGCAACCTGGAAGAAATGGACAAATTCTTAGAAAGGTATAACCTTCCAAGACTGAACCAGGAAGAAACAGAAAATATGAACAGACCAATCACAAGTAATGAAATTGAAACTGTGATTAAAAATCTTCCAACAAACAAAAGTCCAGGACCAGATGGCTTCACAGGTGAATTCTATCAAACATTTAGAGAAGAGCTAACAACCACTCTTCTGAAACTCTTCCAAAAAAATTGCAGAGGAAGGAACACTCCCAAACTCATTCTATGAGGCCACCATCACCCTGATATCAAAAGCAGACAAAGATACTACAAAAAAAGAAAATTAGACACCAATATCACTGATGAATATAGATGCAAATATCCTCAACAAAATACTAACAAACAGAATCCAACAACACATTGAAAGGATCATACACCATGATCAAGTGGGATTTATCCCAGGAATGCAAGGATTCTTCAATATACACAAATCAATCAATGTGATACACCATATTAACATCTGCCTTGTTTTTGTGAATAATGCACTTTGACCAATTTGGGAACCACACTTGCTGACACCTAATATATTTATGATACTTCTGTGAAGAAATGTTTAATCGACAGTGCTTTCCTTATCTTAAAAAGCACATTAGGAGGAAGTGGAGTCAAGATGGTGGTGTGGGAAGACACGGAGTTAGCGTCTCCCCAAAACTAGGGCGCCTGCCAGCTGCTGGTGGGGGACTCTGATGCACAAGGAGACAGGAGGAACCCCAAAGTGAACCAGTAGGACATAGGGGGACTGAGAGGGGAGGAGAACTGGAGGCCAGAGAGGATCAGTGCCTTTGAAGCCAGGGAGATCAAGAGAGGCCGACTGGAGGGACTCTTCAGGAAGAGTGGGAGAGAAGCAGAGGGTGATCGCCTGGCCCACTCAGGCTGGGGAGACTGCTGAGCTCCCAGGCCGGTACCCCCGTTTCAAAGCCCCATCCAAGCTGCATGGGTCATGGGGGCATAGGAGGGAGGCAGGGGAGATCAGGAGAGGCAGGCAGGAGGGGCCCTCACAGACCGGAGAAGCAGGAGAGGAGAAGACGGCATTTGCCCCACCCACTAGAGCCCAAAAAGCCTGCTGGGCTCCCAGATGAGGTCCCCTGTCCTCTGAGACCAGGTGTGGGGGGCACACCGGGGCCCCTTCTGTTCCTTGAGCTTAAGCCCCAGCCCCCACAGCCCTCAAAGCCTTTTCCAGCCCTGTGGGTCCTGAGCATTGGCCCCGCCCACCCACCAAACCTTGTCCTTGCTTAGGCCCCACACTCCACAGCCAAGGCCTTCCCCCCCTCTTTTTTTTCTTTTCCCTCCTCCTCTTTTTTACTATTGTGGTACTGATGTAGCTTCTAGTTGTTGATTCATCTATATTTTTATTTTTATATTCTTCCCAAAATATCTGTTAGTTTCCTAGTCTAATTTTATTTTTTACTTTGTTATTGTTTTTTGTTTTTTGTTTCTTGTTTTTTTGCCTCCCCAGGCAGCTTGTGGGATCTTGGTTCATGAGCCCGAGGTCAGGCCAAAGCTCCTGTGGAGGAAGCTCCGAGTCCGAACCACTGGACTAACAGAGAACCTGAGACCCCAGGGAATATTCATAAGAATGAGGTTTCACAGAGTTCCTCATCTCAGCACCAAGACCCAACTCTACTGAATAGCCTACAAACCCCAGTTTTGGAAGCCTCAGGGCAAACAACCAGTAAGACAGGAACACATCCCCCTCATTAAAGAAAAAAAAAAAGGAAGAAAAAATGAGACAGTGAAAAAATGAGACACCAAAAAAATATGTTGCATATGAAGGAGCAAGGTAAAAACCTACAAGACCAAATAAATGAAGAGGAAATAGGCAATCTACCTGAAAAAGAATTCAGAGTAATGATAGTAAAGATGATCCAGAATCTCGGAAATAGAATGGAGGCACAGACTGAGAAAATACAAGAAATGTTTAACAAAGATCTAGAAGAACTAAAGAACAAACAAACAGAGATGAACAACACAATAACTGAAATGAAAAATACACTAGAAGGAATCAATAACAGAATAATTGAGGCAGAGGAATGAATAAGTGAGCTGGAAGACAAAATGGTGGAAATAACTGCCGAGGAGCAGAATAAAGAAAAAAGAATGAAAAGAATTGAAGACAATCTCAGAGACCTCTGGGAAAACACTAAATGAACCAACATTCAAATTATAAGATTCCCAGAAGAAGAAGAGAAAAGGAAAGGGTCTGAGAAAATATTTGAAGAGATTATAGTCAAAAACTTCCCTAACATGGGAAAGGAAATAGTCACCCAAGTCCAGGAAGCATGCAGAATCCCATACAGGATAAACCCTAGGAAAAACACACCAAGACACATATTAATCAAACTAACAAAAATTTAATTCAAAGAAAAAATATAAAAAGCAGCAAGGGAGAAACAAAAAATAACATACAAAGGAATCCCCATAAGGTTATCAGCTGATTTTTCAGCAGAAACTCTGCGGCCAGAAGGGAATGGCAGGATATACTTAAAGTGATGAAAGACAAAAACCTGCAACCAAGATTACTCTACCCAGTAAGGATCTCATTCAGATTTGATGGAGAAGTCAAAAGCTTTTCAGACAAGCAAAAGCTAAGAGAATTCAGCACCACCAAACCAGCTTTACAACAAATGCTAAAGAAACTTCACTAAGCAGGAAACACAAGAGAAGAAAAAGACCCACAAAAACAAACCAAAAACAATTAAGAAAATTGTAATAGGAACATACATCTCAATAATAACCTTGAATGTAAATGGATTAAATGCCCCAACCAAAAGACACAGACTGGCTGAATAGATACAAAAACAAGACCCATATATATCCTGTCTATAAGAGACCCACTTCAGACCTAGGAACACACACAGACTGAAAGTGAAGGGATGGAAAAAGATATTCCATGAAAATGGAAATTAAAAGAAAGCTGGAGTAGCACTACTCATATTAGATAAAATAGACTTTAAAATAAAGACTGTAACAAGAGATAAGGAGGAACACTACATAATGATCAAAGAATCAATCCAAGAAGAAGATATAACAATTACAAATGTTTATGCACCCAACATAAGAGCACCTCAATACATGAGGCAAACGCTAACAACCATGAAAGGAGAAATCGAAAGTAACACAATAATAGTAGGGAAGTTTAACACCCCACTTACACTAATAGACAGATCATCCAAACAGAAAATAAATAAGGAAACACAAGCTTTAAATGACACAATAGTCCAGATAGATCTAATTGATATTTATACAACATTCCACCCAAAAGTGGCAAAATAAACTTTCTTCTCAAGTACACACAGAACATTTTCTGGGATAAATCATATCTTGGGTTACAAATCAAGCCTCGGAAAATTTAAGAAAATTGAAATCAAGCATATTTTCTGACCACAACGCTATGAGATTGGAAATCAGTTACAGGAAAAAAACCGTAAAAAACACAAACACATGGAGGCTAAACAGTGCACTAGTAAATAACCAAGAGATCACTGAAGAAATCAAAGAAGAAATAAAAAGAAATTTACAAGTGGCTCACGCAGCTCAATATCAAAAAAAACAAACAACCCAATGCAAAAATAGGCAGAAGACCTAAATAGACATTTCCCCAAAGAAGATATACAGATTGCTAACAAACACATGAAAGGATGCTCAACATCACTAATCATTAGAGGAATGCAAATCAAAACTACAATTAGGTATCAATCACACCAGTCAGAGGGCCATCATCAAAAATTCTACAAATAATAAATGCTGCAGAGGGTGTGGAGAAAAGGGAACCCTCTTGCACTGTTGGTGGGAATGTAAATTGATACAGCCACTATGGAGAACAATATGGAAGTTCCTTTAAAAACTAAAAATAGAACTACCATATGACCCAGCAATCCCACCACTGGGCATATACCCTGAGAAAACAATAATTGAAAAAGAGTCATGTACCACAATGTTCATTGCAGCTCTATTTATAATAGCCAGGACATGGAAGCAACCGAAGTGTCCATCAACAGATCAATGGATAAAGAAGATGTGGCACATATATACAATGGAATATTACTCAGCCATAAAAAGAAATGAAATTGAGTTATTTGTAGTGAGGTGGATGGACCTAGAGTCTGTCATACAGAGTGAAGTAAGTCAGAAAGAGAAAAACAAATATTGTATGCTAACACATATATATGGAATCTAAAAGAAAAAAAAAAAAGGTTCTGAAGAACCTAGGGGCAGGACAGGAATAAAGGCACAGACGTAGAGAATGGACTTGAGGACACAGTGAGGGAGAAGGGTAAGCTGGGACTAAGTGAGAGAGTGGCATGGACATATATACACTACCAAATGTAAAATAGATAGCTAGTGGGAAGCAGCCACATAGCACAGGGAGATCAGCTCGGTGCTTTGTGTCCAACTAGAGGGATGGGATAGGGAGTGTGGGAGGGAGACACAAAAGGGAGGAGATATGGGGATATATGTATATGTATAGCTGATTCACTTTGTTATAAAGCAGAAACTAACACACCATTGTAAAGCAATTATACTCCAATAAAGATGTTAAAAAGAAAAATACTTAGAAACACATGACAACAAAAACACAATGACCCAAAACCTATGGGACGCAGCAAAAGCACTTCTAAGAGGGAAGTTTATAGCAATTCAATCTCACCTCAAGAAACAAGAAAAATGTCAAATAAACAATCTAACCTTACACTTAAAACAACTAGAGAAAAAAGAACAAAGAAAACCCAAAGTCAGTAGAAGGAAAGATTCATAAAGATCAGTGCAGAAATAAATGAAATAGAAACGAAGAAAACAATAGCAAAGATCAGTAAAACTAAAGCTGGTTCTTTGAGAAGATAAACAAAATTGATAAACCTTAACCAGATCATCAAGAAAAAAAGGGAGAGGACACAAATCAATAAAATTAGAAATGAAAAAGGAGAAATCACAACTGACACTGCAGAAATACAAAGGATTATAAGAGAATACTACAAACAACTATATGCCAATAAAATGGACAACCATGAAGAAATGGACAAATTCTTGGAAAGGTACAATTTTCCAAGACAGAACCAGGAAGAATTAGAAAATATAAAGAGACCTATCACAAGTAACGAAATTAAAACCATAATTTAAACTCTTCCAACAAACAAAAGTCCAGGACCAGATGGCTTCACACTAGAATTCTATCAAACAATTAGAGAATAGCTAACACCCATCCTTCTCAAACTCTTCCAAAATTTGCAGAGGGAAGAACACTACCAAATTCATTCTACGAAGTCACCATCACCCTGATAACAAAACCAGACATAGATGTCACAAAAAAAGAAAATTATAGACCAAAATCACTGATGGAGGTAGATGCAAAAATCCTCAACAAAATACTAGGAAACAGAATCCAACAACACATTAAAAGGATCATATACCATGATCAAATGGGATTTATCCCAGGGATGCAAGGATTCTTCAATATGTGCAAATCAATCAATGTGATACACCACATTAACAAATTAAGGAATAAAAAGCATATGATCATCTCAATAGATGCAGAAAAAGCTTTTGACAAAATTCAACACCAATTTATGTTAAAAACACTCCAGAAAGTGGGCATAGAGGGAACCTACCTCAACATAATAAAGGCCATATATGACAAACCCACAGCAAACATCATTCTCAACAGTGAAAAACTGAAAGTATTTCCTCTAAGATCAGGAAAGAGACAAGGATTTCCCCACTCACCACTATTATTCAACGTAGTTTTGGAAGTCCTAACCACGGCAATCAGAGAAGAAAAAGAAATAAAAGGAATACAAATTGGAAAAGAAGAAGTAGAACTGTCACTGTTTGCAGATGACATGATACTATACATAGAGAATCCTAAAGATGCCACCAGAAAACTACTAGAGCTAATAAATGAATTTGGTAAAGTTTCAGGATACAAAATTAATGCACAGAAATCTGTTGCATTCCTATACACTAATGATGAAAAATCTGAAAGAGAAATTATGGAAACACTCCCATTTACCATTGCAACAAAAAGAATAAAATACCTAGGAATAAACCTACCTAGAGACAAAAGATCTGTATGCAGAAAACTATAAGACACTGATGAAAGAAATTAAAGATGACACAAACAGATGGAGAGATATACCATGTTCTTGGATTGGAAGAATCAATATTGTGAAAATGACTATACTACCCAAAGCAATCTACAGATTCAATGCTATCCCTATCAAATTACCAATGGTATTTTTTACAGAACTAGAACAAATCATCTTAAAATCTGTATGGAGACACAAAAGACCCCGAATAGCCAAAGCAGTCTTGAGGGAAAAAAACGGAGCTGGAGGAATCAGACTCCCTGACTTCAGACTATAGTACAAAGCTACAGTAATCAAGACACCATGGTACTGACACAAAAAATAGGAACAGAGATCAATGGAACAAGATAGAAAGCCCAGAGATAAACCCACGCACCTGTGGTCAACTAATCTATGACAAAGGAGGCAAAGATATACAATGGAGAAAAGACAGTCTCTTCAATAAGTGGTGCTGGGAAAACTGGACAGCTACATGTAAAAGAATGAAATTAGAATAATTGCTAACACCATACACAAAAATAAACTCAAAATGGATTCGAGACCTAAATGTAAGACCGGACACTATAAAACTCTTAGAGGAAAACATAGGAAGAACACTCTTTGACATAAATCACAGCAAGATCTTTTTTGATCCACCTCCTAGAGTAATGGAAATAAAAACAAAAATAAACAAATGGGACCTAATGAAACTTCAACGCTTTGGCACAGCAAAGGAAACCATAAACAAGATGAAAAGACAACCCTCAGAATGGGAGAAAATATTTGCAAATGAATCAACGGACAAAGGATTAATCTCCAAAATATATAATCAGTTCATGCAGCTCAATATGAAAGAAACAAACAATCCAATCCAAAAATGGGCAGAAGACCTAAATAGACATTTCTCCAAAGAATACATACAGATGGCCAACAAGAACATGCAAAAATGCTCAACATCACTAATCATTAGAGAAATGCAAATGAAAACTACACTGAGGTATCACCTCACACCAGTTAGAATGGGCATCATCAGAAAATCTACAAACAACAAATGCTGGGAGAGGGTGTGGAGAAAAGGGAACCCTCTTGCACTGTTGGTGGGAATGTAAATTGATACAGCCACTATGGAGAACAACATGGAAGTTCCTTAAAAAACTAAAAATAGAATTACCATATGATCCAGCAATCCCACTACTGGGCATATACGCAGAGAAAACCATAATTCAAAAAGACACATGCACCCCAATGTTCATTGCAGCACTATTTATGATAGCCAGGTCATGGAAGCAACCTAAATGCCCATCGACAGACGAATGGATAAAGAAGAAGTGGTACATATATACAATGGAATATTACTCAGCCATAAAAAGGAACGAAATTGAGTCATTTGTTGAGACGTGGATGGATCTAGAGACTGTCATATAGAGTGAAGTATGTCAGAAAGAGAAAAACAAATATCGTATATTAACGCATGTATGTGGAACCTAGAAAAATGGTACAGATGAACTTGTTTGCACGGCAGAAGTTGAGACACAGATGTAGAGAACAAACGTATGGACACCAAGGGGGGAAAACCACGGTGGGGTGGGGATGGTGGTGTGCTGAATTGGGCGATTGGGATTGACATGTATACACTGATGTGTATAAAATTGATGACTAATAAGAACCTTCAGTATAAACAAACAAACAAACAAAACAACTAATACTAAACTTTTATTGGGTTATTTGTATGGAAATATGTTAATATAAATGTTTCAGACATTACGTGAGATTTCTAAAAATCTTATATGTTCTGGTATAATGTTATAAGTCATAATTCTAGTTATTACTTTAAAATGTATATCTCAGAAATAACTAAATTTCCTTGTCAATTGCAAAAAAAAAGAAAAAATTCACATACAGTAAAATTCACAAATCAAAATTCACAGCATCCTGATAAATGATGAATATACTCAAGTAGCCCATACACTTATCAAAATATACATCACCCCCAGAACGTCCCCTCCTGCCCCTTCCCAGTAAATCTCCTCCCCCATGGAGCAATTCCTATTCTATTTTTTTCTTTTTGGCATTTGGATATCCAGTTATTCCAACATCATTTGTTGAAAAGACTCTCCATTCTGCATTGCCTTTGCACCTTTTCCAAAAATCAATTGACCATATATGTGTGGGTCTATTTCTGGAGTTTCTATTCTCCTTCATTGACATATTTGGTTGTCTCCCCTGCCCCCAGTTTTATTGAGATATAATTTACATACAGCACTGTATAAGTTTAAGGTATACAGCTTAATGATTTGACCTACATACATCATGGAATGATTACCACAATGAGTTTAGTTAACACCCACATCTCATATAGATACAAAAGAAATGATTTTTTTCCCTGTGATGAGATCACTTAGAATCTACTCTCTTCGGGACTTCCCTGGTGGAGCAGTGGTTAAGAATCCGCCTGCCAATGCAGGGGATACGGGTTCTAGCCCTAGTCCAGGAAGATCCCATGTGCCGTGGAGCAACTAAGCCCAGGCACCACAAATACTGAACCTGACCTCTAGAGCCTGCGAGCCACAACTACTGAGCCCACGTGCCACAACTACTGAAGCCCACGTGCCTAGAGCCCGTGCTCCACAACAAGAGAAGCCACCGCAATGAGAAGCCCGCACACTGCAACGAAGAGTCGCCCCTGCTCACCGCAACTAGAGGAAGCCCCTGCGCAGCAATGAAGACACAATGCAGCCAAAAATAAATAAATAAATAAATAAATAAATAAATAAATAAATAAATAAAATTAAAAAATGCCATCATTGTTATATAAAAAGCTGTGAAAGCCATCACCACTTCCCTGCCCCAATAAATTCCTGCTGGAGAAAACTGTGCCCACAAGGTTGTGCATGACTTCACAGGATTTACAAACGGAGCCAATCAAGGACATCATAAAAGAGCTTGTAGATACGGCAAAAAAGGTAGAAGGTGTCAAGATAGTTGGAGAAATTCAAGAGCTGATAGACACCACACCAGAGGAATTAACAGAAGACAACGCGATGGAGTTGAGTGCTTCCAAACCAGTGCCAGACGATGAGGAAGAAGAGGTGGAAGAAGCAGTGCCAGAAAACAAATTTACACCAGACAATCTGACAGAAGGGTTCTGATTATTCAAGACTGCTTTTGACTTCTTTTATGACATGGACCCTTCTACGATATGGGCACTGAGACTAAAGCAAACAGTGGAGGAAGGATTGGTACTATATAGAAACATTTTTAGAGAAAAGAAAAAGGGAAAAAACCAGACATTACAATGTATCTCTGTAAAGTTACACCAAGCGTGCCTGCCTCTCCTGCTTCCCCTTCTGCCTCCTCCACCTCTTCCATCTTTGCCATCCCAAGACAGCAAGACCAACCCCTGCTCTTCCTCTTCCTCCTCAGCCTACTCAACTTTAAGACAATGAGGATGAAGACTTTTATGATGACCTAATTCCAGTTAACTACAGTAAATAATCATCATGCAGCATAGTTAATAAACTTATCTGTTATTTAAGTGTATGAGTGTCTTTGTGTGAAAATCTAATAACTGTATGGCAAAAACTGTATGAGATGTTTTTGTGTCATCATCATTATCATCATCTAAGTATTTATTGTGTAGAACATCATGTGCAAGACGAAGTGGATAGCCTATCATTACATAGGCATAAGGTGAATGATATGTAATATAAAATTAATAATGTGTTAGTTTTCTTACTCTTATAACTTTGCTTTCAAAGAATTACAGTACCGTATGCCTCTTTCTCTCTTGAATTGGAGAAGCTTCGTTTCAGCCTATCATCACAGGTAAGTGGTTTAAAAAAGTAACAAGGTTTCTAATACTGTATTATGAATATGACTATAATACTGTATGCTATAAAAATTTTATAACCATTCATTCAGTAGTGTATAGGCTAGGCTGCTGTGAAGCAATCATATCAATTACACTAGGTGTCCATAAAGCAATCATATTGCTACTTCTTTGTTATCAATGCATGAATTGTTACACCTGTAAATAAATATGAATTTCTTTTTCACATTATTTTTCATTTTTGATGTCTACTGTTAGTAATACATATAACCTCTACAGAGTTTTGTATGATATAAGCATGACAACTGTGGGTCAGGCTTAGGGGGTAATCAATCGAAGTTGGAGCAGGAGGATAAAGGTCTTGTTGGGTCACTATCTCTAGTGTGTTGCCCTAATCTGTAGGGCCCAAAATGGCTCACTGCCATGTCTATATCTCATCCAACAGAAAGGAAAAGGGAAAGAGGAGGACTTCCCCTTAAGTACATGATCAAATGCTGCTCACATTATTTCTGCTTATGTCCTACTGGCCAGAACTTAGACCTAGCTGAACCTAATCACACCTGCTGGAACGGAAGCTCAGGCTCCCAGCCCTGTGTCCTAAACTATTTCATTATTCCATCTGCTCTTGAATACTATTTATTAAATGTTTACCATGTGCCAGACACTGTGATAAGTTCTTAAATTAACTTACTTCATCTTCAGAACAATCATATGAGGTATTATTCTCATTTTGCAAATAAAAAAAGATAGACTCAAGAAGTTTAAATAATTTCCCCAAGGTCACGCAGCAAGTAAGTTGAAGGGTCAGGACTAGAACTCACATCTATCTGACTCTAGTGTTTATAATCTTCACCACCAAAATGTACTGGTTGCATTACAATTGTCAACTAATGCAGCGAGTCATGGTTCATGACCACCGGAGCTGTACTCTTGGTGTCACAGCTGAGGATGTGCTGCACCACTGCCCTGTATTATATACCTGGGGGCTGTGGTCTCCTGAACGGATAAAAAGAGACACTGATATGCAAACTCCTTTGTGTAAAGAGCCTATCTGTAGAACGGGGGTGGTGGGGAGTGACTCTCAATTGTCTGGGATATAATTGCAGTTTCAAATGTTTAAATCAGGGGTGGTTAGAAGCCTTTCATCATCTCTTATCTCTACAAATGGAAGTGCTTTAGACATGACCCAGGTGCTAATCATTTCTTAAATCCGTTCATTTGCTTTGTATTTAGAGATAAATTGTTTTCCAAACTGGGAAATTCTTTGATATTATTTATTTAAATTCTGTTACAAATTTTAGTCTTTTTCTATCTTCATGGGTCTTTTAATTGGAAGGTGAATGAGGCCCAGCTAGCTTGCTGCCTCCAAACTTGGAAATTAAATCAGGACCAGTCATTGTGCTATTGAAGGAGCAGCTGTTAAATGAAGCACAGCTGAGCCACGAATACTTCATATTCTCAGCAGGTCTGAGTAGATACAATTTGACATCCAGGGGAAAAAAAGTAATATCATATGATATTGCTTATATGTGGAATCTAAAAAAAGTGATACAAATGAACTTATTTACAAAACAGAAATAGACTCACAGACATAGAAAACAAACTTATGGTTACCAAAGGGGAAGGGGGGGAGGGATAAATTAGGAGTTTGGGATTAACATATATACACTACTATATATAAAATAATCAACAAGGACCTACTGTATAGCACAGGGAACTATACTCAATATTTTGTAATAACGTCTAAGGGAAAAGAATCTGAATTTATATATATATATATATATATATATATATATATATATATATATATATATATATATATATATCTGAATCACTTTGCTGTGCACCTGAAACTAACACATTGTAAATCAACTACACTTCAATTAAAAATTTTTACAAAAGAAAGAAAAAAATGGCTCAATGTTGTTTAGCATGTACTTTCTCAGAGAATTAATGCTTGTCTTGTGAAGAGGTCTCTGTATGTTCGTGATTGTATATGTATTTGTGTGTGTAGGAGAGCAAGAGTTTCAATGGTTAAGAAAGTCATCTGGTGGAGAAATTTTGAAGGGCACCAGCCTTGAAGTGTCCTCTCTGTCCTAGAGGACTTTGGAGTGTCAGGGTTATGACTCATTCTTCAAGCCTGCTCTTCAGAGGCAGAATGCCAAATACCGCCACTGATTACATGGTTGAGGCTCCCAAGACTTTATTCTAGGCCAAACTAACCTGATTTGGGGAAATGCACTGCTTGGGAGAAAGAAGTAAATCTGGTTTGAAAACAGTGCCTGTGGACATACAGTGGACTTTGCCTCGAGGTGGGTCCCCAGCCATGTGCGGGGTTGGGAGTGTCAGGGAAAGAAGGAGGTAGGAAAGTGCTGACCTCAGGACAGGAGGGAACAGTTATGAGTGGGATGTGTCTGAGCAAGGAGTCCTGGGAAGGTTCATTTCTCTGGATGTTTTTCCTTTGAATTCTCAGAAAACCCATGTTTACTAGACAGTTTCGGTTTTCTCCTAGGCATAATCCTCTTTAATTTCTCCAGCCCTTAAGTAAAATCGAATACTCCTGAACAGTTGTGTGTGGTAGTTGTTCAGAGTGAAGTGAGGGTAAAGGGACATGTGACTTGCATCAGCTCTCAGAGTTATAACAAGGGAACAACCTCAACCTCAGGGGCCTGGGGACATCAGGAAGGTCCACTCTGCTGCTCTAAGTGTCAGGGGCAGCCCCTGATGGTGACAGAGGCTGGGGAGCAGGCAGGACAGGAAGGGCTTACAGAAAACCCACCTATGTCTGGTGAGGTAATGTCTGCAAGGGGTGAGGGTGACAATGGGAGTAAACTTTGATATAAAGTGCTTGTTTATTTGTCTGTTTTTTGCATTATCATAATTTTATGACAAGTCTCCTAGTAAGATTAAAAGGTAATGGTTAGCTAGATTTATTGTGGTAATCATTTCACTATATATGTATGGTATCGAATCGTTATATTGTACATCTGAAACTAATATAATGCTATATGTCAATTATACCTCAATACATTTTTTAAAAGATTAAAAGATAATAAATGGTTTCTTCTGATAATCACCACCACAAAATCTTGTCTGGGTCAAATATTGTTTTTTTCTATATATGTTTTGTACAAAGAAATACATTTTAAGGAGATTTCCTATAAGGGTATTTGTGCACAGAATAAATATTCGTAAGACCTTTTACAAGTACAATTCTGGTTAAAAATCATTATGCTTAGATTAGCATTTATAGTGCAATTTGAAGATAATGATGTGTACCTAACATATACCAGGCTTACGGAAAATCAGGCCTGAGAGAGTTTGTAAATAACTTAATAATCTTCATTAGTATAGGCTTTGGAGCATCTGGACTCTCTTTCTTCTTTTAGGATCGCACAATTTCAGATTTGTTTTGCCATCTTTCCTGGGTTTTTTTCTCCTCCAAAACCACCCAATATGGAAAACTGAAAATCTGAAATGTGCTTATCCTCCTGAATGCTTTGTTTCCCTCTTCTGATTTCCCTGGCACCAGATGATAGAAGGAAGTTTATTCTCATCATCAAGACACACTGGTCTTACTGAGAACTCATTCTCAAGGCTAACCTCTTATTGGTTCCCTGTTGTCAGAAGAGTCACTTAGCTCCACTGAAAGTGATCTTGTGCTTTTACTGGCTACAGCTGCTGCACAGAAATGAGGCAATGAAGGTCTTAGAGTCATTTTATGGTTACTTTTCCATGTTTTCTGAGTCAAGAAATCTCTGGGTCTTGATTAAGATGTTCTCTCCTCTACTCTTAGGATCCAAATTGCAGTTTTAAAGTGCACATCAGATGATACGACTAAAAATCTTGGAAATTCCTGCCTTGTTAGAGGAGAACAGGTGTTGTTCTGATGAGGAAACTCCATATGCAACAGCTGCAAAGGCCCTGTTCTCATCTTTCACAGCTGAGTCTCGTGTGGAAGGTGGTAGGTAGCAGCCATCAGCATCTTTCCCACGTGGCCTTCCAGGGCAACAGCTCTTCTGGTAAATGTGCTGGAAAGTGGTCCTGTTGGGAGCTGTGCATGTCCACATTCTTGTTTGAGAGTCATCTGCCCTCTTTGTCCTGTTCTAAACCAGCAGCATTTTTGACTTTTGCAGGGACAGTGAACACAGAGATTACTGTATCTTTTCTAGAGTCGCCTGCTAATTTGGATCCTGTGCAGTTTAAAGGTTATGAGATTTTGTATACTATCACGGGCACTGATGAGGAAGATATTGTCAGAGTGATTCCGTTATAAAGTGACATATTTCCAGTTTGCAGAACAATTAAGAGTCAGAATGATTAACCAAAAGCACAGAGTCTTTTCATGATGGCTGTTGAGTCTTCCGAGGAAAGTTGTAACAGACAACTAGCTGTTGTCATGCTAGCTGTTGTAACAGACAATCCTAAAATCTCTGTGACATTGCACAGTTAAAACTCATTTTTCAATCACATGAAGTCCAGTGGGGTAGAAAGAACTTTGTTACGGGCTGTAATACAATAAATCAGACTTCCTTCATGTTTTGGGCCAACATGTACAAATATAGCCTCTAAGGTTATAGAATAATGGGAAGAGAGAGGGACCAGAGCAGCGTTGGCAAACTTTTTCTAAAGGGTTACATAGTTAATATTTTTGGTTTTGTGATCCATATGGTTTTGCTGCAATTACTCAAATCTGGCATTGTAACAGAAAAGCAGCTTTAACTGTAGCTTTGTCTCAATAAAAGTTTATTTATGAAAACATATGATGGGCTGGGTTTAGCCACCAGGTTGTAGTTTGCTAACTGCTGGACTGGTCTTGAGGGATATATTTATGATTCAGGAATAGGATTAGTATGTTTCTCCCACTCATTTTGTTGGCCAGAAATGAGCCACATTGTCTTAGCCTAACTGCAAGAGAACTGAAATGTAGTTTACCTGGGTGCCCAGAAGAGGAGAAAAGGATATTATGGGGCCCAGCAGCCTCTGCTACACTCTTTTTTTTTTTTTTTTTTGGACACAATCTGCTTACTTTTTTTTGTTTTTTAATATTTATTTATTTATTTATTTGGCTGTGCCAGGTCTTAGTTGTGGCACATAGGATCTTTTTTAGTTGTAGCATGCGAGATCTAGTTCCCTGACCAGGGATCGAACCTGAGCCCCCTGCATTGGGAATGCGGAGTCTTAACCACTGGACCACCAGGGTTACACTGCTACACTCTTCAATAGCTTAATGTGAGCTAATTCTTCCAGGCAAACCAGAAGCTTCTAATGATTCACTTTTTGGCTAGGATGTTAGATTATTTAAAGTTATATATCTTTTTTACTGTGGTTATTGTTTGAAAAACCACTACAATGACAAAGCTCCAGAAAAGAGTTATTCTACAATGTACATTGAGAATTTCATTGCTTTCATGATCTTGGTCCTGATATTTCACAGAATTGGAGGAAAGTTGCCTGTAAATGAAAGAATGCAGATGAGTGCTGACTCAATCCACTCTGGTTGGGCTGTGGAGCAGAGGAGCTTCCAAAGTCACAGCTTTGACCAGAGACTCAACCTGAGGAGGCTGCCTAGTCCTTTGGAGCTGCTATAACACAGTGCCATTGAATGGCTGGCTTATAAACAACAAAAATTTATTTTTCAGTGTTGGAGGCTGGGAAGTGCAAGATTAAGACACTGGCAGATTTAGTGTCTGGTGAGACCCCACTTCCTGGTTCATAGATGACTGTCTTTTCACTGTGTCATCATAGGGCAGAAGTAGGGAGTGAGCTCTCCAGAGTCTCTTTTATTAGAGCAATCAGTCAAGAAAAAGAAACAAAAGCCATCCAAATTGGAAAGGAAGAAGTAAAACTGTCACTGTTTGCAAATGACATGATACTATGTATAGAAAACCCTAAAGTCTCCACCAAAAAACTATTAGGACTAATAAATGTATTCAGTAACATTGCAGGATACAAGATTAATATACAAGAAAAGAAGTCTGTTGCTTTTCTATACACTAATAATGAACTATCAGAAAGATAAAGCAAGAAAACAACCCCATTTAAAATCTCAACAAAAAGATCAAAATATCTAGGAATAAACTTAACCAACAAGGTGAAAGACCTATACTCTGTAAACTATAAAACACTGATGAAGGAAATTGAAGAAGACAGAAAAAAATGGAAAGATATACTATGTTCATGGATTGGGAGAATCAGTGTTGTTAAAATGTCCATACTACCCAAAGCAATCTACAGATTTAATGCAATCCCTATCAAAATACCCATGACATTTTTCACAGAACTAGAATAAATAATCTTAAAATTTATATGGAACCACAAAAGACCCCAAATTGCCAAAGCAATCTTGGGAAGAAGAATCATGCACCCTGATTTCAGACTATACTACAAAGCTATAGTAATCAAAACAGCATGATATTGGCACAAAAACATACACATAGATCATTGGAACAGAATAAAAAGCCCAGAAGTAAACCTACATACTTATAACCCTAATCTATGACAAAGGAGGCAAGAATATACAATGGAGAAAAGACAGTCTTTTCAACAAGAGATGCTGGGAAAACTGGACAGCTACATGTAAAATAATAAAATTAGAACATTTTCTCACACCTTATACAAAAATAAACTAAAAATGTATTAAAGACCTAAATGTAAGACCAGAAACCAAAAAGTCTTAGAAGAGAACATAGGCAGAACATTCTTTGACATAAATCGTAGCAATATGTTTTGGATCTGTTTCCTAAGGCAAAAGAAACAAAAGCATAAAATAAATAAATAGAACATAATTAAACTTAAAAGCTTTTGCACAGCAAAGGAAACCACTGACAAAGTGTAAAGACAACTTACTGAATGGGAGAAAATATTTGCAAATTATATGACTGATAAGGGGTTTATCTGTACCCAAAATATATAAACAGCTAATATAACTCAATATCAAAAAAACCCAAACAACCCAAATAAAAAATGGGCAGAACACCTGAGTAGACATTTTTCCAAAGAAGGCCAACAAGCACATGAAAATATGCTCAACATTACTAATCAACCCAGAGAAATGAAAATCAAAATCACAATGAGGTGTCACCTCACACTTGTCAAAATGGCTATCATCAAAAAGTCTACAAATAACAAATGTTGACAAGAACATGGAGAAAAGGGAACCCTAGTACACTGTTGGTGGGAATGTAAATTGGTGCAGCTACTGTGGAAGATAGTATAGAGTTTTGTCAAAAAAATTAAAAATAGAGCTACCATATGATCCAGTAATTCCACTCCTGGGTATATAACGAAAGAAAAAACACTAATTCAAAAAGATATATGCACCCCCATGTTCACAGCAGCATTATTTACAATTGCCAAGATATGGAAGCAACCTAAGTATCCATCAACAGATGAATAAAGAAGATGTGGCATATATATGTATATATATATGTATTAGCCATGTATATATATGTTTATATGTATTAGCCATATATATACACATATATATACATGTATATGTATATATATGTGTATATATATATGTATTAGCCATAAAAAGAATGAAATTCTACCATTTGCAACAATGTGGATGGACCTAGAGAGTATTATGCTTAGTGAAATAAGTCAGACAGAGAAAGGTAAATACTGTATATTATCACTTATATGTGGAATCTAAAAAATAAACAAACAAATGTATATAACAATACAGAAACAGACCCACAGATATAGAGAACAAACTAATGGTTACCAGTGGGGAGAGGGTAGCGGGGAGGTGAGATAGGGGTATGGGATTAAGAGATACAAACTTCTATGTATAAAATAAATAAGCAATAAGGATATATTGTACAGCATAGGGAAATGTAGCATTATTTTGTAATAACTTTAAAGGGAGTATAATCTATAAAAATATTGAATCACTATGTTGCACACCTGAAATTAATATAATATTGTAAATCAACTATATTTCAATTAAAAAGGAAATAAGAGCACTAATCTCATTCATGAGGGCTTCACCCTCATGACCTAATCACGTCCCAAAGGCATTACTTCCTAATACCATCATATTGGGGGTTAGGATTTCAACATATGGATGGGGGGGACACAAGCATTCAGTCTATATCAGAGGTCTATGGAAGGAAGTTAGTTCTCAGCATCCCTCTGTCTTGTGGCTTTTTGGATAACACTGGAAGAACCCTGTTTTTTTTTTTTTTTTATCAAATGCACTTGTAGTGTATGATTTTCTCTTCTGTTACTATAGGTAATTTTATCAATAGATTTTTTTAATATTAGATTTTCCTTGCATTCCTAAGAAAACTCATATCAGTTTTCACCCACTTGGTTTCCAATACTTTAAAAGATTCAAAATAACAAGTTTTGGCATGGATGCTGGAACATGGATTTAAAGTGGTAAAGTCTTTTTGGACAGTAATATGACAGGATCATAAAAATTTTTAAGTACATCTCTTATGACCTATATCCATTCTAATTTTTTACTTTGTATACTTGAAAATACCTTTGCGTGATGGGCAAGGTTGTTTATTATTGCATCGTATGTAGAGTGACAAATTGGAAACAATCAAAATGTTATTAGGAAGGGGTTAAATGAACAATGAAACACCTGAGTATGGCAGCAGTCAAACGAATATGTTAGATCTATGTATATACATATATACCTGCTTAGAATTTTCTGACACTGACAGTTTAAAATTAAAGCAAATTTCAGAACAATTAGCACGAAACATCACTTATACTTTTTAAAAAGCCCAAATTTCCATATGCACATTATGATATAAATGCAAAGAAAATAATTTAAATTATTCCTATAACACTGATAATAATTGTCACCTTTGGAGGGGTATTTTCAGGGAGGACCACTGTTTATCTGTATTGTTTGCATCTTTTTTTCTTTTTAACATTTTTATTGGAGTATAACTGCTTTACAATGTTGTGTTAGTTTCTGGTGCATAACAAAGTGAATCAACTATATGTATACACATATCCCCATATCCCCTCCCTCTTGTGTCTCCCTCCCACCCTCCCTATCCCACCCCACTAGGTGGTCACAAAGCACCGAGCTGATCTTGCTGCACTATGCAGCTGCTTCCCACTAGCTATCTATTTTACATTTGGTAGTGTATAAAGGTCAATGCTACTCTGTTTATATTATTTTCATTCCATATAATAGGTAAGTCCCAAAAGACAAAGAGCACATTTTATTTCTCTGAAAAGAACATTCCTTTCTTTCAATCTTTCTTTTAGCCACATCATTCTCCACCAAGTGGCTGGTAATAAGTGTGTTTTAAATTTATTAAGCTAATAATAATCACATAACACAGTAGATATATAGAGTATAGCCCAATGATTTTCAAATGCAATCTAAGTTTGTCTTGTGCCATTAACTGGATATTTTGTTTTACATTTTATTAATATCCTTTTTTATTTTGCTTTTCTGAGTACTAGACCTTCCCCCAAGGCCATGTTGCTTAAATGGCAAGTGTAGTATTTGTTACAGAGAGAATGCAGAGAGAAAGAATAAGGTGATGGTCAACTTTTAACATGCAAAACAGGAGTCAAGTAAGTCTTGAGATCCAGGGAGAAATTATTTTTAAAAATTCATTTATCACATTAAAAAAATATCTAATAACCAAATATGAAAGCTCCCTGTGCATAGAATTCTGTCAGAGTTTAACATTTTCATCAATCATAGTAAAAACACAAGTCTTGTTACTTGATTGTAGGAGGGTAAAGCTTGGGGAACTTTTTTCAAAGAAAAACTTAAGAGGATTTGTGGAAGAGAAGAGTAAGAGGAATACAGGAGTTGGTCAGGTATGTGCCCCAATTTCACCCCTCTGGGTTTTTCTGTCTGGACTCTGGAGATTTCAGTTTCTTGTTTCAGTTTCCCAATTTGCTGCTGGAAGTAGCTGACAGTCTAGCTGAGAAACGTGCCTAGGCAAGGAGAGCTGTAGAGTGGACCAGCTGCGTTGAGGCCAAATGGGAGGTCCAGGTTATTTATTTATTTTAATAAAAAATAAACCTCTATTGAGGTATAATTGATATGCAAAACCTGTATGCATTTAATGTATACGATTTGATGGGTTTGGACATATGCATACACCATCACCACAATCAAGGTAACAAATATAAGCATCACCTCCAAAAGTTTCCATGTGTCTCTTTTTTTTTTTCTTTTCTTTTCTTTTTTTTTTTTTTTGTGGTAAGAACACTTTACACAAGATCTACCCTCTTAACAAATTCTAAGTGCACAATACAGTACTGTGTATTATAGGCACCCTGTTGTACAGCCCATCTCTGGAATTTACACATCTTGCAGAACTGAAACATTATATCTATTGGATAACAACTCCCCTTTCCCCCACCCCTGACAACCACTCTGGTATTCTCTGCTTCTCAGAGTTTGACTATTTTAGATACCTCATATAAGTGGAATCATGAAGTATTTGTCTTTCTGTGACTGGCTTATTTCTCTTAGCATAATGCCTGGGAAGTCCAGTTTAGAGCTCAAAGGAGTCTCCCCAACCAGTGCCAACTGAGGTGAGGCTGAATGACTCAGGAACACTACTAGGCTCTGACCTGGAGAAAATAAACTACAACTTATATCTGCCATAGAGTCAGCTTTCAATGACAAAAGGGCCAACCATCTCCAGTCAGACAAGGGATATGGTCCTTGACACCAGAGGGACCACAGTAAGATGTGATGCAAAGACTCCATGTGGATCCAAGGACCATAACTAGCCCTAAAGCTAAGAGGTCTCAAGTTTCCCTTCACCCCCAAACACTTAGAGGCAAACTCAAAGAGGCAAGCAGGAGAGAAAGCCTCTGAGAAGCACTTTTGTCCAAGGGAAATTGAGTAATACTTAAAGGTACTATTTAAACTATAGGATCAGACCACAAATCAACAGATTGGACATGTAGGTTATTTTTTTCTTGCTAAGCAGCTTGAGAGGAAAGCTGATTAATTATAGACAAATAGAGAAATTACATTTTCTCTGCACATCTGAATTTATTTTGTGAGTTAAATATTTGCTACCCTGCTACTCTGCCTAATGAATTAAAATTAAAAGAAAATCTGAAAAGAAAACCATGTAAATTTTTTGTTGCATTTCAAACTCTCAGCTAATTGGAAAATATTTGTATTATCCAAAATGCATATATATTTACATCCACTTATCTTGAAAGAATCAATTATAAAAAGTAAAAAGCACTTTTCTCAACATTTGACAGAGATGTAAATTGGATGTTCTCTAAGCTTTATAATAATACACTTCATAAGCTGGCTTTATATACACATAATAGTTTAACTTACCTCCAAAATCCAAATATGTCCTTAAAAATATATATTGTTATGGGAAAGTTTCTTTTCTTTTTATGCAATTGATAGCATCACAGAAAAAGGCAAATCACTACACACTTGCCTGTGGTTAACATTGGCTGAAGTCACATGCCACTTTCCACCCTGAAGCTTCCTGCCTATTCTACAGGTAATTACTTTGTGCCCAAGATGGAAATTTATCAGAAAAAAATTCAATAAATGTTAAAGAGGGGAAGCATTTTCACGTGAGGTGGGGGCGAGGGGTGGCTCTAGGGGTGGGGTCTCCCTGGGGACCAGTTGAGGTTGCCGCTGTGCCATCGCCCTGGAGACGGGGGCAGCCTGGAGCCCCCTCCCTCGCCGCCATGCCTCCGACCCACTGGATTGTGAGTCAATAAAATTCAAATCTTTCGCTGCCTGGACTGGCCAGGCAGCAGGCCCAGAGACCCTTTCGAATCAGGGTTTTTACAGTTATTTTCATCTACGGAGATGCCCGCATTTCTCTGCTTCACAAAGACAAACAAACCGGTACAAACACAAAGGCTGGTAAGATACAAAGTCTTGCGGAGAACGTGGAGCCAGATTCTCTTGTGGGGGAAAAAAATGAGACCGAATGCATGTGTATTGTTCATTGTGCTAATCTGCTGTGTATTTCAGTTCTCGTGGCCAGATGCAGGTAGCAATGACATAGCAAATAAACGATGGGAGAAGAGTGTAGGCAAAAACACAGCAGCAAGCCTGCAGCCAGCACACTGCTGATCAAGTGACCCTTAATCAACATAATGACTGGTTAGAGTCACTTTTTCCTCCTGTTGGACATGCTGGGCGCCAGAGGGATGGTTGCCCTGATTAGCTTAGCTGTGACATCTGGGTTCCGCTCAGCTCTGGGTGTCTAAGCATAGATGCTGAGGAGCAGTAAGTACACGCATAGCCCTGGATGAGAAGTGCAGCCTGGTGGTTACAACAGCACAGACGCTGGGATCAGGCTGCCTGGGTTCAAATCTTGCTTTGTCATGAACTAGTGATGAGAGTCTGGGCCCATTTGGAACCTCTCTGTGCCCTCTGAGATGAGAGAGATGGTAATGACCGTGCCTACAATGAGGATTTAATGAATGAATATATGTGAAGAGCGTAAAGCAGTATTTGGCACATAGCACTGTTCAGAGTGTGGCAGCTTATTTGAAATGCAGTTTTCTAGGCCCTGTCCCCGACCTACAGCATCAGAATTGAATTTCAACAAAATTCCAATTGACATTAAACATTTGCGAAGCCTTGCTATGTAAATGTTGGTATTGGTATTTCTGGCTGGCTTTAGCTAGCTGAAGTGATCAAGGTGAGAGGGGCACCCCTGCTGGTTTGCCTTTCCCTGCCAGGCTCTGAGCCCCAGGAAGAGACTTTGTCCTCCCTGACACAAGCCTCTGATTATCCTGACTTCTTGGTGGCCAGTGGACCGTGCTCCTGGGAGCCTGTGTTCTGTATCGTCCTCAGCCCGCAGGCCGACCTTGAATGTTTCCCTTAGGTCCATATCCTGATGTTTTTGACTCCATCAACTTATTTAACCCCCAGACTCTGTTAGTGCCTCTGCTTGTCAGCCCTATTAGAGGTCTTAAATTATACACTGCATCCTGAGGCTGTTCCAGTTCAGCTGGAAGTTTCTATGCCCACTTGCCCTCTTGAACAAAACAAAAATATTAGGAACATGTTAGGAGGAATAAGAAAGTTGGGATTATTTAACAGTTCCCTCCTAGGCTCCACGCTGCACAGAAATATTTAGTTTTTATTGTTGGCTCCAAGACGCAATTTTCGAACAGATTTTATAGCGGAGAAGAGAGCTCAGCCTTTAAAGAATGCAAAGGTCAACAAAGCAAAATTTGCTCTATTTATGGTACCAATGTAACATTTGGACCTCCTAACAGCCAGTATTCTTTTGGCTTTAGGAAAGAGTTCAATCGCCACACCTGCTTGCTTTATTTCACATCAAATTGTCTTTAGTAAAGAGGTTTGGAAGCAGAGACCTTCCATTAGCATTCATGCCAAGCTTATCACAATTCCATGGTGCTTGGCCAATAGCGCAATGAGAATGGATGACACCAGGATGCCAGGGCCCTTGGTGTATGCGAATTGAAGGGATGTAATTGTATGGAAATGGACAGAAGAAATTCTTCAAGGGCACACTGGCACTGACTCACAGTAGCAGAGCAGGAATTCACAGCAATAAGCTTCGTATCCTGCAGTGGATCAAATTGGAAAAGAGGAGGGGTTAGTTATTTGTAGGTTGTGAGATTAATGTGACTCACAAATTATTTCACTTATGGATGTCTGGTCTGCTTGGAAGGATCGCTCGGCCACCCACAATTATGGATGGCATTAAGAAAGCAGCCAAGGGACAGAAAGGAGAAGTGTAACACTTAGATCCTCTCCCTAAAGAACTCAGCGTCACATGTGAAAAATACATATATGTATACGAGATGGAAGTAAACTTTATCAGGGAGTAAGTTGAAGGTTCCAAACGAGTAACAGAGGAAAAGTTAATTCAGTCTAGTCTAGAGGGGTCCGGACAGCTTCGAGAAGGTGGGGTTGGAGCTGGGTTGGACTTTGGAGGATAAATTTATATTTGTTGTGTGTTGCACTCACAATCTTGAAAAAGAAGCTGGATTCTAGGGAGCCATTAAATAACCTTTTCTTTTTTTGCCCTCCCAAACTCAAATATATGAAGAGAAAAACAGGAGTCAGACTCTTCCAGAGAACATCAGCTTTATTACTGTTGGAAGTTCCATCGGAGGACATGAGTGGTATGTGGCTGTAGGTGCTTTAAGGCTTTATTGCTGACATAGGCAGAATTAACTTCCATTTGCTGGAAGAGCTGGACAACCACAACCCACACTCCACAGAGATAGGGTCCTACCGCATGGCAGAGAGTAGACAAGGTGCACCCTCTCTCAGGCAGGCAGCCAGGAAAGAGAACCCAGAGGTGGGGTACCATGCTGGCTTAGCACTTTCTCCAGGGTTCCCAAGTCAGAAAAGCCATTTCTCCTACCTAACATGTTGATTTTTTTCTTAAAGAAGTAGGAAATAAGCGATTAATAGATGACTAGCTCTTTTCCCCCCAGCTTATGCAGGCAGACCACGTGGGCAAGATAACATCTAAAGAAAGATCATAAGGAGTCAGCAAGTTTTCATGCAATGGAAAATGATGAAGAATCTAACCCTTACCCTAATGATGAACTGAGATTGTTTCCCCCTTTTCCCTTTAAAAAGTGTCAGGGTGGAGCAGAATCTTTGGAGTTTGTTTTTGGATGAGTTCAACTTCTCCCCAGGTTGCCAGTCTCCTGAATAAAGTAGCCTTTCCTTTCTACCAACACTTGTCTCTGGAGTATTGGCTTTCAAGTGGTGAGCAGCCGAACCTGAGTTCGGTAACATTAGGGGTCCCCAGGACCACCCTCAAGGGAAAGCTGTTACACTCATGGTTACAGTCTATTGTGATAGGACACAGATTAATATCAGCAAATGAAAAAGGCACAAAAGGCAAAGCCCAGGAGGAGCCAGGTGCCAGTGTTCTCTCAGTGGAATTAGATGAGGATGCACTGAATTCTCTCGGCAATGATGAGTGACAATATGTGCAAAGTATTGCCAAGTATTGCTTGGGGGGGTAAGCTCCCCCAAGCCTTGGTGTCCAGGGTTTTAATTGGGGGTCAGTCAGGCATTCAGCACCTGAGTCACTGACCTTAGCTATTTAGTGTCTGGCCCCCCAGAGATCAAACTGATATAGCATGGCCCGAGTTCTCACTCTTATCATGTAGGAAATTCCAGGGCTCAGAGGTTTTTTGTTTTTTGTTTTTTTGTCCTTGAGTCTAAACTTTAATATGACTTCTGGTCATATACTGAAGCATACACTTCTGACTACAAGTTAAAAAACACCTTTAGAGCACATTAGAAATTAGAACTCACATTCCCCCCAATATAACCATTCACTCCTATGAGGCCTGCTATCACTAAACGGTCTCCAGTGTGAACGTTCCTCTGGCTAACTTCAACCCTGTCCCCAACCCTATCTTCATGGGCTTTAATAAAGGGGTTCCTTGCTGTCCTGGCAGCTGAAAGATCACCCCAGCAACTTTATGATTCTGCTTCTACCATAATGTCCCTACTAAAATATCACCCAGGAGCAAGTCAAGGGCCAGTCCTTTCTTTGGAAAGCTCAGCGTTTGAGCAACCCAGGCTGCTGAGAAGATCCTTCACTGCACAGGGCTACTGGTGTGGCTTGAGATATCTGACTGATCCCTTCAGCCCTCAGGAGGCCAGTGCCCCCAGGCCAGGTGCCATCACCATGAACAGTCCCTTTGGGCCTCATCAGGGTCTGATGCAAGTGTTGTAGGAAAAAGTTGAGAAGAACTGGTGTATAAATAATTCCCCTGGTGATTCTGATAAGCAGTAAGGCTTGGGATCTTTGGGACTAGGTGATTGTTAAGGATTTCAAACCATGGTTTCTATGATTCTTGGAGCTAAAATTCCTTGGAGATGCCTGCTAAGTATCTTTTTCTTTCTCTGGTAACTTATTTGATTAAGTTTAGTTTCTGGCTAAAGATACTGCACTTTGGAGAAGTATTTCCAAATAGGAAATGAGGATGAGAAATAGATATGAGAAGAAAGTCTCTTAACTATGTGCCCAGAAGAAGAGGTAATGGGAAATCACTGGGATACTTAGGTTGAGAGGGAGTCGGGTGGGACTGGTTCCCTGATCAGCTTCTACAAAGAACTCGGGACAAAAGATTCTTGTCATTGAAAAATGATGTAATGAAGAGATGTGTAACAAAGTGTTGAACAGTGGAGTTTTTGATTTTGTGGGAACTCCAGCTTGTTATGTGTCTCTCGGTCCCACTTACTTACCTTATTAGCTAAATAGGGTTAAATGAAACCATCTTTGAATGATTGTAGTACTAAATATAAAGAATATGTTTGAGAAATTTACAAATATAAATGTTAATTACTAGATTAAAATTTTGCTTCCCTAAAACTAGTTTATAGCAGATGATCTGCCCACATAGGTGAAATATGCTCTAGAAATGAATTAATTTGCATTTTGATGTTGACTTCCTTTGTAATTTGTTACCAGCACTAGATCTCTCTTATTTTGTTCCCCACACATTACTGTGTTCTCTCGCGGCTTCTAAGGTGTATCTTTTTCCTGGGTTTCTCTCTTTTCTCTAATATTTTTCTTATTTTCATGTCTGGAATCTATACTTCTGCCTGCCCTTAGATATTAGTTGTGCCCCAACTATATTTATAAGGGTCTATTTTTAATGCCTTATCTTTTCCTTTTATGCTAATTCCTTCAGAAGTATAATTAAATAATACAAGTTGATTGAGTGCCTACTATATGCCAGACAGTGTGCAAGGCACTGAGGATGAGGAAATAGAAGCAAAGACCCAGCTTCTCACACATTTGACCATCACTTACATTCAGTTCCTCTCCTCTGCTGTCCCAGGCCCAAATCATACTGAAACTGAGTAGAACCCTGAGCACTCCCCCCTACCCCCAAGTACAAAGGCCCCTCCATGTCTCCTGCCTCTTGTTTGTAGAAAAGTTAAAATCTTCCAGGTCTCCCTGAGTCACAAAAGAGTGGGCTCAAGTAGTTAAGGATTAGGACAATAGAGTCAGAGATTCAGTAAATGGTGCACGTTCCTGAGTTGTTTTACAGATACTATAACTGCATGATGACCAGACTGCAGCCATGACATAAGCTGCTCCATCTTGAGCAGTACTGAGTCTATGGCTGGGACAGTTCCAAGAACTGGCCTCAAGAGAATGAGATTAACATTATTGCTCATAATAATCTGTATCTTTGTGGGCATCAAAATAATTGTAGCTTGCTCTGCCCATATATGTAAGTGGGCAACTAAAATTGTCAGCAAAGAGATGCTACAGACCCATGTCAACATCTTCTACTCGAGAATACAGCACCTATGCCAGCATGACAAAGTTACAGAAGATGGACCTTCACTCTTAATCCCACAGAAGTGGAATGATGTCTGTCAAGTGGAGATTTGTAAGCAGCTCTTTTGTCCCTTTTCTGTTTGTCTATTTCTGTTCTCCTTAAACCTTAATTATAAAAATGATACCATTAGCTAACATATAACCTAACTCCTGACTTATGCTCTATTAAATGCACACAGTACTTTGCCTAACCTGATGATTCTTTCCCTAGATTAAAAGAAGTAGGAATGAAGAATGAATAATGACTAGGTCTCTACCCATAGCAGCCCCCTTAGCAAACCTGTAGGCAGACCATGTGGACAAGACAACATCTGAAGAAAGATCATGAAGAGTCAGCCAGCCTGCATGCAATGGAAAATGATGCAGAGCTTGACCTCCTGCCTTGATGATTCACTGAAATTCTTTCCCCCTTTTCCCTTTAAAAACTGTCATGGCCGAGCAGAATCTTTGGAGTTCATTTTGAGATGTGAGTCTGCTTTCTCCCCAGATTGCCAGCTTTTCTGATTAAAGCTACTTTCCTTTCTACCAACACTTGCCTCTCAATCACTGGCTTTTGAGCATCGAGCGGCTGAACCTCAGTTCAGTAACAATACACTGAGCATCTCTGCTTGGAATCCTGTAGGCACTGCATACCCAATGTGGACAGTTACTGAACTCATTATTTTCCCCTGTAAACCTATTCTTCTGGATTACCTTTCTCTATTAAACAGCATTAACCCAAGCTTCCATGTTAGTAAGTCTTTCATCCTCTCTGTATCCACTCGCTTGCCAGTTCCTGATTACTCTGTCTCTGATGTGTCTCTCAGGTCCGTTTCCTTCTCTCTTTCCCTCATTGGCTCCCATCTGCACAGGTGGACCTGTGTCTTAACTGTGTCCATGTGTCCAGGTTATCACAAGGCTCCAGAGTTTCCTTCTGCTCGCACCTTTCTGCACCTTGTTCTCCTGCTTACTTTCAGGGTAGCCAATAATCATTCCCGCTGTGTGGTCCTGACTACTCTCCCATCTCCTGCCATTTTCACTCAGGCACTCATGTCCTGGTGGCATCAGACTAGACAGAATTCCCCCCTCATTCCTGTGTCTGCCATGCCTTGGTGCCTCTGTTAGCCCTGGAGCCTGGGATTTCCTTCCCTTCCAGCTTTGTTGGTGAACTTCAACCTTCAAGGCTTAGATCCTTCTTCTGTGAAGAGCCTTCATCTGTGAAGATGTCTCCACACCTCCCAGTTATCTGTCCATATTTCTCTTAGAACACGTTTCACATGGTATTTTGTATTCCCAGGAACTTGTTCAGTATCTGGCAGAGGAGATGATCATTTATTTTTTGTGTGGCTGCTGAATAAGCAAAATGAAATTTTTTACACTTTTATATCTGTCTCTATGTGATCCTTAACAACTTATTTTAGCTTTAGCAAAAGACTGGATCATTAAACAGTTGATATATTTAATTGATGTAAATGCAATTGTGAAACATAAGCTTTGACTTGCTGAGTTCACAGTTAGCTGGGAATTACATCTTAGTACAAACAGAGAATTAATTTTTTAATATCTTTAGGCTTTTCTTTCTTGAAATATATTCTGATAAATGCATTGCACCTGAAAAATTAAGATAGTCCTGTTTGCCTCATGTGTTTTCAGCAGAGGGGTTGAAGGAACTGAAAGCATAGCTTGTACAAAGCATAATTGCTTTATATTCTATGCCTACATTGTTCTTAATATTGTACTTTACACTTTAATGGAGAAAATACTGAATAGTGATATGATTTCCTTTTTTGTCCTTCATTGGTTATTGGGAATATAAATGATAGGAAGGCATATAGTTAATTTCACTTATTCTATTTATATATTTATTCATAAGGTGGTTATATAACCCATCATCACTATTTTTCATGGTAGGATTAATCGGTCCAGTTATTATGTGAAGATTTGGGTTTCCCTTTAGTTCTAGGTATTCTAGGGTGATGGCAGGTGAGTTTATTATTGCTGCAATATGCTCCAGGAGATCATTCCTAGTAATCTGATTCTCTCAACAGGGTGGATCTTGAAGATATACTTCAACTCATTTACAGCTCAGGATGACATGAGGGAAATAAAGATTTAGTGATGCTATTGGCATGTCAGGCTGCACGTGGCTATTTTCCTGATTCTTCTCGAGATTTAATATTATTTCTGAGAGATTTTTCTTTTGCAGTGTTTAAGATTGTTAAGAAGCATAGCAAAAGACCTAGGATTCTCTTGGACTAAACATTTAAATATAGAACCACTCAGGAGACAGTTAAAAAAAACAAACAAACAGAAATAAAAATTGGGGCAAGTGTTAAACTGACTCCAAACATTGACTGTTTTTAGTGGATTGGGTGATACAGAGTGATCTAACAAAATGGGTACTGTTAAAGCAAAAATGAGTTTTAAATATCTTTTTCTATGTTATGACACTTCAGCTACTACTCAGCTCAAACCTAGATCTGTAGCTGTCAGGGAAATACTCCACCCCCCAGCAGCTTGCTGCACACATGTGGTGGTTTTATTCCCTTTTTGTCTTTACTGACCCAGTCTCATCTGCTGGAGTCTACATAATTCCTGCTCAGTCATTAAGGCTCATAACAAGAGTTCCTGACTCCATCCAGCATGTTTCTTTGTTACCCTTGAGCTGGGTTACACATCTGTCTATTGCATATTCTTTCACTGTATTTTTCCATCCCATTTTTATAATGATCTGTTCATGTGTCAGTTTCCACCATTAGACTGTGTGCTCCTTGAGACCAGAGGTTGCTCTTTATCATTTGTGCCCAGCACTGTGTCTTCAGTGTAGTAGAGGATACTGTGGGAATGTTTGTATAATGAATAAATGAAGCCATCTCTTGGGGACTGGAATTTTCATTGAAGTGCAGCACCACTGAAAGCTTTTACTTTGAAAAACTGGATTAAATAAAATATCACCTAAAATTTATGGACACATCTGAATTACTGCATTAAACTACTGTGTTTAATTTCATTCTAAAATAAAAGCAGTATCTCTTGTCCTCTAGTTATTTAAAAGGTATATTTTTAAAATAGAAAGTGGAGGTGAATTAAAAAGCATAGAGAAAGTCATAAGTGTAAATTGCTTCCCAATATAATCTCTTGAGTTCATATTTAATAAAGATAAGTTACTCAATCAACAGTTACTCCATGTGTGAGGGTATTTGTACATAAATCACTTAGTTGGCTTGGATCTAACATTGATAGGACATAATTGATCTTTAAAAGTTTTATGAAGAATCACAGACTGTGAAATTACAGGAGGTTGTACTGTCTAACTTTGCCTTTCCATCAAGGAGACACCTGTTTTCTTGGTAGTGGAAACCTCATTTTATATGTATTATTGATCAGTCCATGAATTAATTCCCTCATGATAATTAGCATCATGTTACTTTCTAGTTTATATCAGGAAAAGCTACCAGAATTTTCTAACCTAATAACTGCCAGCTAGGACTTTTCTTCTACCTACCCTCCCCCCACAATGTTTAAAGCCAACACCAAAGCATGTATTTTATGTTTTCTGGCTCATGATTTGGTAAACCAGTGTGTCATTTAACCTTGTGTATTGCGCAGTGTTGGGATGTGTGATAAGAGTTGGAAAATGTCCAGGAAGCCAGTTTTATTCTGCTTTCCTCAATCTATAACAAGCTGTCCCCTGAAATTTTACTTTTTTTTTCCTTTCTTTTTTTTGTTTTATTTTTAGAAACATCATTTTCTGTCAACCTCATTTCCATTTTCTGTTTGGAAGTCTGTGGAAGAACAGCTGAAGACCACTCAGGCGTTGTCTCTCTCCATTCAGTGACCTGAGTCTCCTGAGGCTGGTGGGGTGCTGCCATCCTCAGAGGAGCTGCTGGACAGCACAGAGTGTCACCCCCCACCTCCAATCTAGACCAAGAAGAACACTGAGCCCAGGAAGTATTACCTGAATGAGTGAACAGTTTATCATTCTCTATTGACTGAAATGTCTGGCCAGCTAGTTCACATCACAACTCAAAGAATCACATAAGTGCTTTTCCTCAAGACAAACACTGTACTTTGGCACAGAGCAAAAGGGCTTTGTGTATATTTTGTCACATGAAATACTAAGAAAGGAGTGAACTTAAGGATTAAGAGTTAATAAAATGAATACTTTTTACTGATTCATCAAGGACATCTTTAAGTGAAACAGCCTCCAAGCCCCAACTATGAGTTTCAGAGGAACAAGTGACTGATTCAGGCTGAGGTACCAGAAGTTGTTCTCACTAACTCATACTGCTTTGCATTGTAAGTGCAGTTGAGACAGGAGATAGATGGGCCCAAGTTTAGACATTTACAACTAGCTTCCTGTTTACACTTTAAAAATAAAGATAAATAACAAGAACAGGATAAGCAGCTGGACTTTGTCTCCTGTGGATACTTCTAGGTAATGTGAATGGTAGGAACAGAGAGGGGCTGAGCCCTGCTTGGGTAAAAGATAAGGAGGCCACGTATTTCTCATTCTTGAGGTCAAGGAGACAACCCCCCTCACCAAACTATGCATGCACAGAAAGATTCCTCAGGGGAGGGGGCACCAGACCATAATAAGTTTTGTTAACTTCCCAGGGACGCTCACGCTGAAATCCATCTCGGCTAAAAGATGTGTGCGCACACAGGGGAGGGCCCAGAGCCAGAACAAATATGGACTCAAATCCATACAAAGCAAGATGGTTGACCAGAGGAAATCTGGAAGAATTACCCCCATATAAGTGATTTAATTCACCCCAAAATGTGATTTTATCTCTGAGTCTGCCCATGTGTCTATCTGCATGTAATTTTTCCTCCTAATAAACACTTTACTTGTTTCACTACTTTCCATCTCTTTGCTGAAATTCCTCTCTTCAAAGCAGGCAAGAGCCAGGGCCTTATAGTCACCAGCCCTTGTGGTCTAGTGGTTAGGATTCGGTGCTTTCATTGCCTCAGCCTGGGTTCAATCCCTGGTCTGGGAACTGAGATCCTGCTTCAAGCTGCCACAGCCCTGGCCACCCCACAGCACCCCTGAGATCACAATGTCAGCGCGATGAGAAAGGCAAAGAGCTGCTTCTTATTATTATGAAAATAGGGACCTGATGTTCCCTCTGAAAGGATCCTGGGGACTCCTAGTGGGTCTGTGGCCCACGCTCTTGCGAACTGCTCTCCTAAGTGATGTAAAGTCACAGAAGCCCTAATAACAAGGGTCCAGAATGTGTTTACAGATTGCCCTAGTTCAGTCTTCCCATGGTATCTGAGAGGAATTGGTTCCAGGATTTGGCCCCCTCATACCAAAATCAATCCCTTATAGACAATGGTGTAGTATTTGCATGTAGCCTACCCACATCCTCCGTATACTTTAAAACATCTCTAGACTACTTATCATAACTTATACAATGTAAATACTATGTAAATAGCTGTAAATGCAATATAAATGCTATGTAAATAGTTGTAAATACAATGTAATTGCTATGTAAATAGTTGCGTGAGCATGGTGAATTCAAGTTTTGCTATTTGGAACTTTCTGGAATTTTTTTTTCAAATATTTTCCATCCGTGGTTGGTTGAATCCACAGATGTGGAACGCGGGGATATGGAGGGCTGACTGTATTAAGTTTGCCCTAGCGGTTCTTACTTCTAGGGCTGAAAACAATTCAACCAAGTTGGAAATTATTTGGTCAAGTTTCTCCTTAATGTGGTACACTTCTAATTAAGGGGACAGCATTGCTAATTGTTAAATAATTAGCATTTTCTTGCTTTTCACTGTTGGTGGATGCATTAACAGCAATCACTTCATCCTTATTTTATTTTTAATTTTTCTTTTCCCTTCTCTGTTCCCTTATCTAGAATAGTGAGATAAGGCAGCCATGGAAGAAGAGATGGAAGCTTTGTGATAAGTAACCTTCCATGGTCTAAGAAGTTCACAAAATTCTGAGCATCTTTTTGGGGAAGCTTTCTGGATGCTTCATGGTGATAGATTGGAGATAGATTCAAACATATTCTGGCTGCCCTAGATCTGGGAACTGAGAATCCAGCCACCAAATTCTTGATTTGAGTTTAAAAGATGATATTCAGAGTTTTGTTGTGGGGTAGCTGGCTTCAGCCTTGAATATCACCCAACAATGACAGAAGGGTAAACTGCCAAGCAATCCTGTAATTTGCATTAGATTTTCAGATTGAACTTGGGTAACTTGTGACAACACTGAAAGATAATGTGTCAGTAGCAGGTTAGAGTTTTGCATTGTGTTAATGTCATTGTCTTTGTTTAGCTTTTCACTGCACCTTTCTTTGGTGATCACTGAAATTCTTTTTTGTTGCAGAAGATTTCTCAGCATGGCCAGGTGGCATTTAAAGAGCCTAATGAGAAAGATGACTTGGCTCTAAGTGACAATGTCAAAAAGCACATGGCAGCTGCCCTGTCTGCAGGTCTGGAATGAGACTGCCATTCTAGTTACTGCCCAGTGCTGCCTGGTCACTGCTGCCTTCCCAGCATGCCCCTCTTCATGCAGGATTCAGGCCCATCTTCATCTGTCCAGTGGGTGCTTTGGCTTGAAGCATTGCACTTTATCTTCCTAATGCATCTTGCTGTCTTTGGCACGTTTGTTGTCTGTTGGTGGTGATGTCAGGACTCAGCTGTTACATGACAGGCTTTGACAGAGTGAATCAATTCTTGTTTTTCTTCTTGAAATACTTATCAGACTTTGTACTTCCCCTTTAAAAATGAAGGCTGCTTCATAGTATTTACTATTGGGAATAAGAAAAAATATGACACAAGAAATTTATATCATTTCACATTTGATCATGTTGGATGAATTATCAGGAGAAAAACGTCTTGATTTTTTCATAGTGTTCTTTGAGATGGGAACAAATCCTAGATGTCCCAGAAATCTTATTTTCTGGAAATACAGTATTAAGAGTATAGTGATTTGGCCTTAGCTTTTACAACTCTTTATAAAGACAGAGAGAGAGCTAAAAGGAGAAAGGGAGAGTGTGCATGTTCATTATTTCCAGCTTTCCTCTGCCCCGGAAGGGCAGTAGCCCTCCAAGGAGTACTTTCTTGGAGTCCAGGACATTGCTTTTCACTTAAATGTTATTGGAAATTTCCCGTGGATGGTGGCTCTGAAAAACCTCGGGGTCAGGGCAGAGGATTCGTGATCTAAATATTCTTGACCTTGCTTCCCGTAAAATCACAGATTAATATTGCTAGAACTCATTGCTACAGGATAGTTATCCGGCTGTCCAGATAAAATTGAGTAATAAATTCACAAAGTTGAATGTTTCTTGTTTTGAACATTCGAGTTAAACCTTTTATACCTGGTAATGTTATTCAAATCCAAACCCACTCTGTTAAAAAACTATCATAATAAAACTCCAACTCTGTAAGGTTTTTAGAATGATGTTTAAAATAAGGCTGACCCCAACCTCACTAATTATTAGAGAAATGTAAAGCAAAACTACAATGAGGTATCACCTCACGCTGGTCAGAATGGCTATTATCAAAAAATCTAGAAACAATAAATGCTGGAAAGGGTATGGTGAAAAGGAAACCCTGCTGCACTGTTGGTGGGAATGTAAATTGATACAACCACTATGTAAAGCAGTAAGGAGGTTCCTTAAAAAACTTAAAATAGAACTACCATATGACCCAGCAATCCCACTACTGAGCATATACCCTGAGAAAACCATAATTCAAAAAGAGTCATGTACCACAATGTTCACTGCAGCACTATTTACAATAGCCAGGACATGGAACCAACCTAAATGTCTGTCGACTGCTGAATGGATAAGAAGATGTGGCACATATATACAATGGAATATTACTCAGCCATAAAAAGAAATGAAATTGAGTTATTTGTAGTGAGGTGGATGGACCTAGAGTCTGTCATGCAGAGTGAAGTGAGTCAGAAAGAAAAAAACGAATACCGTATGCTAATGCATATATATGGAATCTAAAAAAAAAAAAATGGTATTGATGAACCTAGTTGCAGGGCAGGAATAAAGAGGTAGACATAGAAAATGGACTTGAGGACATGGGGTGGGAGAGCAAAGCTGGGGTGAAGTGAGAGTAGCATCGACATATATACGCTACCGAATGTAAAATAGCTGGCTGGTGGGAAGCAGCAGCATAGCACAGGGAGATCGGCTCAGTGTTTTGCAATGACCTAGAGGGGTGGGATAAGGAGGATGGGAAGGAGGCTCAAGAGGAAGGGGATATGGGGACGTGTATGCATATGGCTGATTCTCTTTGTTGTGCAACAGAAACTAACACAGTATTGTGAAGCAATTATATTCCAATAAAAATCTATTAAAAAAAAAACTTGAAGGAGGAAACTAGAACATATTTATGTCTTACTCTTATCCATTGTTCTCATTCTGTGAGAAAGCTTCCACAACCTTCCACTGTGTGAACAGGGTGTGTTGGAAAACAGAAGCTTCTTGAGGTCAGGGGTTCCTATTACCTTTATCAAATGCCCAAATTAGCAATCAGCTAGTTTTACCAGTTATCTGACCTTGGACAAAGGTCATCTGTATGAGGACAGATGAGTAAAGATACTAGAACATGAGAGCAGTGCCTGATGTGTAATAAACACTATCTAACTATTAGTTTTTGTTGTGTTGTATAATAGTTGTATAATTGTTGTAATTGAAATAAGATTATGTGTCCAAGAAAAATAAGGTGGGGAGAGGAGAGAGAGAAAGTGGGAAGGCAAGAGAGAGAGGGTCTTCTCCTCATGAGTGGGAGAGAGGAGGCGGGTCACAGTGGGGTGTTCTTTGCATCCTCCAGAACACGAACTCTTTGAGTGATGGATATTTTTTGAATAAGAAGAGTGTGTGGTTCACAAGGGGAGGCCTCACCTTGGGCGCAGGGCTCCCCCAGCCTTGCTGAAGACCCTGTGTCCAGTGAGAGATGAGGTCAGCCAGGTCTGAGAAGTGATTAGTGAAGATGAATGAGCCAGGACTGTGGGGCAGGGAGTCTCACTGTGCCTTGGAGGCTGTAGCACATGCAACCTCTGTGCATTCTGGAGGGAGGAAAAACTCAGGAGCCTGGGTATTTGGAGTTGGATTTAAGTATATTTAAAGATAATTTAAAAATTCAATGTTTTCTGTGCACCTGGATTATGGACTGAGCTTTATACCCACAACATTAATTGGTTCTTGTAATGGTATTATTTATAGATGTTTTCTTTGGAAAATACACATATATCCTGTTTTCCAAAGTATATTATGTCTTTGATGGCAGGGACCATTCAAAACTGGAATAGAATCACCATCCTCCACCAAGCTTGGAATATCGCTCTCTGGGCAAAGTAAGTGTTTAGTGACTATGGATGTGCTGCTCGGGGCCCAGGATGGTGGCTATCGCCTGGTGTGCTGGGCAGAGGTGGACCAGGTTATTCACCAAATCATATGACATGACATTTTTATCAGAGTATCACATTTTGTCTTTGCTCTGAGTACTGTCACTCAGGCACTGTGAGATGTAACGCAGACTGAATCTACTGAATCTATGTAACGTAGACTGAACATCAAACAGGCATTAAGGAAAAAGCACATGCTTACAGAAACAGGTGAGATATTCTGCACAAGGAGGATGTGATAGGATAAGGTCACGGCAGGAGATGGCTCTGTTCGTCCAGCCCCACAGAAAGCTGTGTAGAAAGGAAATGAATGGCTCCATAACCAGGGAAGCTGTCATGGAAACTGAGAGATGTTGTTACACTCTGACAGTGATTTCTATGTTATTGTTAGTGACTCTGATGATGCTGATTTTGGTATTTACTTCCTTCAACGCTGCTGCCAAACTTCTGGAATTCAAGAGTGTGACAAATACCAAAAAGTTGAGAACTACTGCTCTGGGATAACTATATCTTTTTAAAAAAAGTGTGATGCACTTGAATGGTAGGTTCTTGATTCTTTCGACATCATCCTTTTGGACCAGAAAGAGGTGTCTCAGCTGGATTCCTAAATACCCCCTGTCTATGGTTGAGCGGTTGGGCAGACGCTATGCAGTTGCTGAGTGTACTTGCCCGTTCCCACAGCTTCCTTCCTGAAAGAGGCAACAAGCTTAAATGCATGTAGACAGTTTACGCATCAGAGCTTAATGTTTATATCAGTTTCCTTGTCCCCCAGTCCCATGGGGGGTGCAGGTGTAGGCCCAGAAAGATGCTGTGCATGGGGGTATGTGTCACAGCTGGGACACCCAAGCATAGGAAACCCTAAGCTTACTGAGATGCTGGCAAACCTGCCCAATCTTCGCTTCCAAGGAAGATATTATTTTTCTTACCTTGGAATGCAAGTGCATCTCCTCTGACGAGGGCAGGGAGACATTATTATCCTGGAGTGAATAAATAAACCTGCTTTCTGACCAAGACAGTGACACTCTCCCTAGCTTCCTTGGCTGTCTGTTATGGAAACATCTTTGAACAAAACTGTTATTGACCACCCAAGTCCAGGAAGCGCAGAGAGTCCCATACAGAATAAACCCAAGGAGAAACACGCCGAGACACATAGTAATCAAAGTGGCAAAAATTAAAGACAAAGAAAAATTACTGAAAGCAGCAAGGGAAAAACGACAAATAACATACAAGGGAACTCCCATAAGGTTAACAGCTGATTTCTCAGCAGAAACTCTGCAAGCCAGAAGGGAGTGGCATGATATACTTAAAGTGATGAAAGGGAAGAACCTACAACCAAGATTACTCTACCCGGCAAGGATCTCATTCAGATTCGATGGAGAAATCAAAAGCTTTACAGACAAGCAAAAGCTAAGAGAATTCAGCACCACCAAACCAGCTCTACAACAAATGCTAAAGGAACTTCTCTAAGTGGGAAACACAAGAGAAGAAAAGGACCTACAAAAACAAACCCAAAACAATTAAGAAAATGGTCATAGGAACATACATATCGATAATTACCTTAAATGTGAATGGATTAAATGCCCCAACCAAAAGACATAGACTGGCTGAATGGATACAAAAACAAGACCCATATATATGCTGTCTACAAGAGACCCACTTCAGACCTAGGGACACATACAGACTGAAAGTGAGGGGATGGAAAAAGATATTCCATGCAAATGGAAATCAAAAGAAAGCTGGAGTAGCTATACTCATATCAGATAAAATAGACTTTAAAATAAAGAATGTTACAAGAGACAAGGAAGGACACTACATAATGATCCAGGGATCAATCCAAGAAGAAGATATAACAATTATAAATATATATGCACCCAACATAGGAGCACCTCAATACATAAGGCAACTGCTAACAGCTATAAAAGAGGAAATCGACAGTAACACAATAATAGTGGGGGACTTTAACACCTCACTTACGCCAATGGACAGATCATCCAAAATGAAAATAAATAAGGAAACGGAAGCTTTAAATGACACAATAGACCAGATAGATTTAATTGATATATATAGGACATTCCATCCAAAAACGGCAGATTACACGTTCTTCTCAAGTGCACACGGAACATTCTCCAGGATAGATCACATCTTGGGTCACAAATCAAGCCTCAGTAAATTTAAGAAAATTGAAATCATATCAAGCATCTTTTCTGACCACAACGCTATGAGATTAGAAATGAATTACAGGGAAAAAAACGTAAAAAAGACAAACACATGGAGGCTAAACAATACGTTACTAAATAACCAAGAGATCACTGAAGAAATCAAACAGGAAATAAAAAAATACCTAGAGACAAATGACAATGAAAACACGACGACCCAAAACCTATGGGATGCAGCAAAAGCGGTTCTAAGAGGGAAGTTTATAGCTATACAAGCCTACCTAAAGAAACAAGAAAAATCTCAAGTAAACAATCTAACCTTACACCTAAAGAAACTAGAGAAAGAAGAACAAACAAAACCCAAAGTTAGCAGAAGGAAAGAAATCATAAAGATCAGAGCAGAAATAAATGAAATAGAAACAAAGAAAACAATAGCAAAGATCAATAAAACTAAAAGTTGGTTCTTTGAGAAGATAAACAAAATTGATAAGCCATTAGCCAGACTCATCAAGAAAAAGAGGGAGAGGACTCAAATCAATAAAATCAGAAACGAAAAAGGAGAAGTTACAACAGACACCGCAGAAATACAAAACATCCTAAGAGACTACTACAAGCAACTTTATGCCAATAAAATGGACAACCTGGAAGAAATGGACAAATTCTTAGAAAGGTATAACCTTCCAAGACTGAATAAGGAAGAAACAGAAAATATCAACAGACCAATCACAAGTAATGAAATTGAAACTGTGATTAAAAATCTTCCAACAAACAAAAGTCCAGGACCAGATGGCTTCACAGGTGAATTCTATCAAACATTTAGAGAAGAGCTAACACCCATCCTTCTCAAACTCTTCCAAAAAATTGCAGAAGAAGGAACACTCCCAAACTCATTCTATGAGGCCACCATCACCCTGATACCAAAACCAGACAAAGACACTACAAAAAAAGAAAATTACAGACCAATATCACTGATGAATATAGATGCAAAAATCCTCAACAAAATACTAGCAAACAGAATCCAACAACACATTAAAAGGATCATACACCACGATCAAGTGGGATTTATCCCAGGGATGCAAGGATTCTTCAATATACGCAAATCAATCAATGTGATACACCATATTAACAAATTGAAGAAGAAAAACCATATGATCATCTCAATAGATGCAGAAAAAGCTTTTGACAAAATTCAACACCCATTTCTGATAAAAACTCTCCAGAAAGTGGGCATAGAGGGAACCTACCTCAACATAATAAAGGCCATATATGACAAACCCACAGCAAACATCATTCTCAATGGTGAAAAACTGAAAGCATTTCCTCTAAGATCAGGAACGAGACAAGGATGTCCACTCTCACCACTATTATTCAACATAGTTCTGGAAGTCCTAGCCACGGCAATCAGAGAAGAAAAAGAAATAAAAGGAATACAAATTGGAAAAGAAGAAGTAAAACTGTCACTGTTTGCGGATGACATGATACTATACATAGAGAATCCTAAAACTGCCACCAGAAAACTGCTAGAGCTAATTAATGAATATGGTAAAGTTGCAGGTTACAAAATTAATGCACAGAAATCTCTTGCATTCCTATACACTAATGATGAAAAATCTGAAAGAGAAATTATGGAAACACTCCCATTTACCATTGCAACAAAAAGAATAAAATATCTAGGAATAAACCTACCTAGGGAGACAAAAGACCTGTATGCAGAAAACTATAAGACACTGATGAAAGAAATTAAAGATGATACCAACAGATGGAGAGATATACCATGTTCTTGGATTGGAAGAATCAACATTGTGAAAATGAGTATACTACCCAAAGCAATCTACAGATTCAATGCAATCCCTATCAAATTACCAATGGCATTTTTTACGGAGCTAGAACAAATCATCTTAAAATTTGTATGGAGACACAAAAGACCCCGAATAGCCAAAGCAGTCTTGAGGCAAAAAAATGGAGCTGGAGGAATCAGACTCCCTGACTTCAGACTATACTACAAAGCTACAGTAATCAAGACAATATGGTACTGGCACAAAAACAGAAACATAGATCAATGGAACAAGATAGAAAGCCCAGAGATTAACCCACGCACCTATGGTCAACTAATCTATGACAAAGGAGGCAAAGATATACAATGGAGAAAAGACAGTCTCTTCAATAAGTGGTGCTGGGAAAACTGGACAGCCACATGTAAAAGAATGAAATTAGAATACTCCCTAACACCATACACAAAAATAAACTCAAAATGGATTAGAGACCTAAATGTAAGACTGGACACTATAAAACTCTTAGAGGAAAACATAGGAAGAACACTCTTTGACATAAATCACAGCAAGATCTTTTTCGATCCACCTCCTAGAGTAATGGAAATAAAAACAGAAATAAACAAGTGGGACCTAATGAAACTTCAAAGCTTTTGCACAGCAAAGGAAACCATAAACAAGACGAAAAGACAACCCTCAGAATGGGAGAAAATATTTGCAAATGAATCAACGGACAAAGGATTAATCTCCAAAATATATAAACAGCTCATTCAGCTCAATATCAAAGAAACAAACACCCCAATCCAAAAATGGGCAGAAGACCTAAATAGACATTTCTCCAAAGAAGACATACAGACGGCCACGAAGCACATGAAAAGATGCTCAACATCACTAATTATTAGAGAAATGCAAATCAAAACTACAATGAGGTATCACCTCACTCCTGTTAGAATGGGCATCATCAGAAAATCTACAAACAACAAATGCTGGAGAGGGTGTGGAGAAAAGGGAACCCTCTTGCACTGTTGGTGGGAATGTAAATTGATACAGCCACTATGGAGAACAATATGGAGGTTCCTTAAAAAACTAAAAATAGAATTACCATATGACCCAGCAATCCCACTACTGGGCATATACCCAGAGAAAACCGTAATTCAAAAAGACACGTGCACCCGAATGTTCATTGCAGCACTATTTACAATAGCCAGGTCATGGAAGCAACCTAAATGCCCATCAACAGACGAATGGATAAAGAAGTTGTGGTACATATATACAATGGATTATTACTCAGCCATAAAAAGGAACGAAATTGAGCCATTTGTTGAGAAGTGGATGGATCTAGAGACTGTCATACAGAGTGAAGTAAGTCAGAAAGAGAAAAACAAATATCGTATATTAATGCATGTATGTGGAACCTAGAAAAATGGTACAGATGAGCCAGATTGCAGGGCAGAAGTTGAGACACAGATGTAGAGAATGGACATATGGACACCAAGGGGGGAAAACTGCGATGAGGTGGGGATGGTGGTGTGCTGAATTGGGCGATTGGGATTGACATGTATACACTGATGTGTATAAAACTGATGCCTAATAAGAACCTGCAGTATAAAAAAACAAACAAAACAACTAATACTAAACTTTCATTGGGTTATTTGTATGGAAATATGTTAATATAAATGTTTCAGACATTACATGAAATTTCTAAAAATCTTATATTTGTATTTGTATGGAAATGTGTATGGAAATATGTTAATATAAATGTTTCAGACATTACATGAAATTTCTAAAAATCTTATATTTGTATTTGTATGGAAATATGTATGGAAATATGTTAATATAAATGTTTCAGACATTACATGAAATTTCTAAAAATCTTATATTTGTAGTTGTATGGAAATATGTATGGAAATATGTTAATATAAATGTTTCAGACATTACATGAAATTTCTAAAAATCTTATATTTGTAGTTGTATGGAAATATGTATGGAAATATGTTAATATAAATGTTTCAGACATTACATGAAATTTCTAAAAATCTTATATTTGTATTTGTATGGAAATATGTATGGAAATATGTTAATATAAATGTTTCAGACATTACAGGAAACGTCTAAAAATCTTATATGTTCTGGTATAATGTTATAAGTAATAATCCTAGTTATTACTTTAAAATGTATATCTCAGAAATAACTAATTTTCTTGTCAACTGCATTATTATGAACTTTCATCAAATCTTTAACCATGGTCATTTTTAAGTCTTTTGTCATTTACAGACAGTTCTGGGTGTACTCTGATGATTTTGCAAATATGTTCCTATAAAAGGGTTTCATCTTCAAGAAATTCATGGAAAAGACTCTGACAAGTACAGGTTTCTGGTAACTGACTGTACTGCTGAACTGAATGAATAAGCATTTTCAGAACTCTAATGAAAAACTGATGAACTCATAAAAGTGCTAACAAAAGATCAAGATGAAAAAAAAAAGAAATTAATTACATGGGACTGAGTGAACTGATGAGGATGAGTATAATTTTTGTGACTTTCTGTCTGAATTAAAAAAAAAAAATCCCACAAGGACTCAGAGGAAAAGAATATACAAATCAATTTTCACTGCAAAGTAAAGGAGCTGTTACAGTGGAGGATTACTGGACTGAATGTCAATATTATGACATAGTATAACTGTGTTTCATGTTTGGTAATTGCAATCATTGTTGCTTTTGTTGTGGTCATCCATGTACAATGCTTGGTGTCAGTCTATTTATCTCTTGTAAAAATAAAATACAGTGTGTGTGTGTGGAAAAAAAAAAAACTGTTATTGAGCAACCATCTATGTGCAATGCACTGGGCTTAGCATCATGGAAGAAACAACAGAGACCATCAGATCTGGATTTGAGTTTGAGGTCGCTACTTCCTAGTTGAGTCATCTTGGGTGAGTTATCTAACCTCTTTATGAAATGGGTAATAATGGTAGAGCTATTAAGAAAATTAAATTCAATAGTGTATTTAAAGCACTAGTGCTTATAAACAAAATCAAAGTTCTGTTGGACAGTAACGAGGTGGAACGGATGCTGGTGTCATCTGGCAGTGTCTGTGCCCCTGAGTTCGAACCATTCATGTTGTAATATGGTCCTTCGGTGAGCAACAGAAATTTCCATCCCTGGCAGTCACAGACATGAGTTGCTGTATGCTTTTTATTAGACATTTATATCTAAATTTGAAAAGGCTAATTCTACTTGATCCAGTGGTCAAAGGACAGATCTTCCAGATTTTAGATACTAAATAGCATATTTGGGGTACTCTAAAATGGAGCCGAATGAACACATTACAGTTAATTAGGCCCTCTGGAAAGACTTACTGTCCCTAACATAGGCAGCCTAATTACCTTATATTTTAATTTCCTCTTCTTCATTAACAGGTACTGAGGGGCATCATCAATGAATTGGCTCTCAGCAGTTCGGCTTTCAGCTTCCGTTTCCATCTTTATATGATCAAGAATTGGTCAACTGTGTATCAAGTTATTCTGTGTAGCGTAGATTCTTGGATGTGAATTAAACTATTCAGTTCAGGATTATTTATTTCAGCCATTTCCTCTGGTATAAATGTTTCAAAAATGTATTTCTCACTCTTTAACAAGAGGATACTGAAAATTATTGATCCTGGTTTTGATGATTCAGAATCACCTTTCGAGCATTAGTCATTGTGACATTTCATAGTCATAGGTGATGATATAAAACTTCTATTGTCAACTTACTCTTTACTTACTTACCTCTTTCTCATAGAATGAAGCTTGTTTAATTGTGAGACACTCCAGGCCAGTGTAACAGGCCCCCTTCGAGAGCTGTCATTACCCTCCATGAAGTCATCAGTGCGGTCTCTCTGCCCTTGACTTCCCACCTCTGTCCAATGACTGTTTTGATGTCTGTCACACCCACAGTTGTACCGCGAGCACCAGCCTCTGAACCTGCCCCCCACCGCTTTTCATCTGTGCTCATCTCATTAACGAAGTGAGAAGGGAATCTCCCTTGCCTTTTCCAAGAATTTTGGAGACATTTTGAATGGACTCACTCCAAAGCAACAGTTGGCAAAGGTTTCCTGTGAAGGGCAGTTGGTAAACATTTCAGCCTTTGTGGGCCACATACAGTCTCTGCCATGCATTCTCACCTTTCTCTTCTCTCATCCTTAGCTTGGAGGGCCCTGCAAGAGCACACCTGGGGCAGAGCTGACCTGCAGCTCAAGTTTGCTGATCCTTGCTCCAGATACATGGTTCCTTATCATTAGAGCAGTGGTCTCCCAAAGAAGACAAACTTATGGTTACCAAAGGGGAAAGTGGGGAAGGGAAAAAGTAAGAGTTTGTGATTAACATATGCACACTACTATATATAAAATAGATAACCAACAGGGACCTTCTGTATAGCACAGGGAACTATATTCAATACTTTGTAATAACCTAGAATGAAAAAACTAGAGCAGTGGTCTCCAAAATTTTCTAAAAGTGGGTACTCAGGGCTATACAAAATATTTCCATTTTTAAATCAAATTAATACATTATGTTCATCATAAAACATGCATGAAAATAGAAATTTAAAAAGCATGGGATAAAAGGTGGATATACATAGAAGCTCTAGAAGTTCTTTCTGTGCCCCAGGAGACAATGTTGTCCACTTTTTGGGGAAACCGCAGTGCATCTCAGAGTTCTCTCTATTAGAGGAAAAAGATGACACTTCTCACATGACACCAACCTTACAATTTTCTAGAAATCTTAATATCAGCTTTTACCTTGACTCTACTTAAACTCAAGAGAACTTGATTCATTGGGACTTGCCAAAATAAAGGTTGAAAAACATTACAAGAATAGACTTTAAAAAAAATCAGTTCTTTAAAATATTCAGAGAATAGACTATGATCAAAAAGAAGACCATGAAATTCTCCTTCAGGATCTTGATTATTAAACTTTTTTCGAGTTTACAGTCTTCTAATGTGATATCTCACTTGAAATGCTAGGGCCACCTTTCAGGAAACAGCACACAACACAGGTAACAACACAGCGTTTACTTATAAGACTATTTGGAATTTTCCGTGAGCAATAACCTGGAACTCATGGCACATGCAAATTGTTTTCTAAGAACAGTTATTGAATGTGTCCTGCATCAGACGTTAGATTCTTAACCTTGGGTTCATGGGTTACATAAATGCCTATAGACGAGTTTCAGTGTATCAGTGAACATGTTACAAGTTTCATGCAAAATGGAATATATGGATGTAATAAGTGCATATTTCTGGGAATATGTCCATACCTATCTATTTAGGAGACAGAAATCATACCAGCTATTTTACTAGATAGTATTTAATACAAAGAACTGTTAACTAAGTGTAAAATTATTAACAAGATAAGTGAAAAGGCAAAAAGAAAATTCGAAATTATCACAGAGGCAGCAACTGCAGGAGGCTGCCACTGCTCCTAAGAGTTGGGCACAGAAAAGAAAGGGGCTGGAATCATTAGCATTTAGAACCTGAAACTCAGATGGTGGAGGAGCTGCAGCCGGGCTTGCTGGGGCCCTGACCTCTCAGGGAGACACCAGGCAGTGGTGTGGGGTCTCTGAGGGGGTGCCCTAGGCTGATTGGGAGAGTGTTGGAATCTCTTTATACTGGACTCAACTGCAACTTCCAAAACAAAGTGCTCCTGCTGGGGTGGAAAACCTCCTGAGGCGGTGCTCAGGGAACCCGCAGGCCGGTGAGATGAAGTAAGACCTTTCTTGGTCCTCCCATGTTGCCTCTCTGAGGAGCGCCCCCTATCGGTAAGCTCAGCCTTGCAAAGCTGGGTGGATTGACTGATTGATTGACTGACTGATGGTTAGGATTTTCTTTCTTTCTTTTCTTCCAGTTTTATTGAGATATAATTGACATACGGCACTGTACAACTTTAAGGTATACAGCATAATGATTTGACTTATATATATCATGAAATGATCACCACAGTAAGTTTAGTGAGCAGCCATCATCTCATATAGACACAAAATCAAAGAAGTAGTAAAAAATTAGTTTTCCTTGAAAACTCTTAGGATTTACTCTCTTAACTTTCATATGTAAAGTACTGCAGTGTAAGTTATATTTATCATGTTGTACCTTACATCCCTAGTACCTATTTATATTACTGGAAGTTTGCACCTTTTTTTTTTGGCCTAGCTGTGCGTCTTGCAGGATCTTAGTTGCCTTACCAGGGATTGAACTTTTGCCCTCTGCAATGAAAGCACAGAACCCTAACCACTGGACTGCCAGGGAATTCCCAAGTTTGTACCTTTTGACTGCCTTCATCCAATTCCCCCTCCCCCACTCCCTGCCACTGGTAACCACAAATCTGATATCTTTTTCTGAGTTTGTCTGTCTGAAGTATAACTCACCTGTAACATGATGTTAGTTCCTATTACACAACGTAGTGATTTGATATTTGTATACATTTCAAACTGATCACCATGATATGTCTAGTTACCACCCATTGTTACTGAACCCAGGTCTGGCTGCTCGCCACTTGAAAGCCATTTCTTGAGAGACAAGTGTTGGTGGGAAAGGAAAGGTTGCTTTATTTCAGAGGCTGGCAGCAGGGGGGGAGGGCGGAGGCCCCTCCAAAGGCCGACTCCCCCCCCTGACAATCAGAGGGCAAGAGGTCTTATAGACAGAGGGAGGGGGTTACATGCAGAAACAATACAGTCAGCTCTGACAGTCATCTTGAAATTGGTCATTGGTGGTCTGACCAGAGTCATCTTGATTGTTTTAGATACAATTAATCTTCAGTTCCAGGGTCGGTTTGTTTCCATTTCTTTGAGGCCAATTCTTGGAATTGTTGCAGCTTATGTCATGGCTACAGACTGGTCATCATGTAGTTAACTTCTTCCACCTGGTGGAGGTTTCAGTATCTATAAGGCAGCTCACAGGATATGGCTCAGAATATTATCTGTAGCCCTTAAGGAGGAACTAAAAGTCCTTGACTATGCTTAACGACTGAACTATTATTATTTGGTCTCCTTTGACCGCTTTCCTCTGTTTCTGCATTTTCTCACTTCTTTGATTAAACTTATTCTTTGGCTAAATTTTTTCCACAGACAAAAGGCAGGCTGAGGACATGGTGGGGGATGGGGGGTAAGGACCATAGGGTCCTGCTCTGTTTCACCATCACCATACAAAGATATTATAGTTATTGACTATATTCCCCACGCCGTACATTTCATAACTGTGACTTATATATTTTGCAACTGGAAGTTTGTACCTCTCAATCTCCCTCTCCTATTTCTTTCTACCCCCTATGCCCTCCCTTCTGCCAAATACCTGTTTGTTTTCTGTATCTATAACTCTGTTTCTCTTTTTCTTATGTTTGTTCATTTGTTTTGTTTTGTTTTTTTTAGATTCCACATATAAGTGAAATTGTATGATATTTGAAATAATTGACTTATTTCACTTAGCATAATACCTTCTAGGTCCAAGCATGTTGTCCCAAATGGCAAGATTTCATTCTTCTCTATGGCTGAGTAGTATTCCATTGTTTGTGTGTGGGTATGTACGTCTGTATATATATCAGATCTTCTTTTTCCCTTCATCTATTGATGGACATTTAGGTTGCTTCCATAGCTTGGCTATTGTAAATAATGCTGCAATGAACAAGGGGGTGTATATATCTCTTCGAATTAGTGGGTTTTGTTTTCTTCAGATAACTACCCAAAGCTGGGTGGATTTAAAGCTTCAAGATAATAGCTTCATCACTGGCCCATAGATTTAATCAAATTCTTAAAGGAGACTGGGACTCTAAATGTTAAAACTTCTACTCTTTATTTCTTTGTATTTGGGGAAGAGGATTATTTTATGTATGGAGGAGCTGACTCACGGGTGAAGACAAATGAGAATCTGGATATTCTGAAGTGTTTCCTCTTCTAGGTTCTGGTATCATACAAAGCAGACACACCAGTGATTCATCTATTGTGAATGTTCTGGAACTAAACTTCTGAAGTTATATGGTGAGGTCCCATTACTTTTCTTTTAATGTCCTGCTTCTTCTCTTTGGCTTTGTCTGCAAAGTGATCTCGTTTCTAGGATGGGATCATGAAGGGGACCAGGCTCCCCCAGGGCCCTCTCTGTGTGGCTCCCTTGCCCTCCTGGTCGTGGTTGATGCAATGATCAGAGACACCAGAAGACCTGAGCTGATCTGAGCAGCCTACTCCGACCAGGTAAGTGGTCCAGGTGTAAGAAGAGGGCACCTCCCTCAGGTGGTGAATGGGGTCTATAGGAGCTGGGAGCTGTCGGCAGCCCCATTCCTCACAGTGAGAAGGAAGCCACTTTGAAGAAAGAGGGAACTGAGCCAACACAGTGAGAAAAGTGGAGAGGAGTGGCAGGGTGTTCAGTCCTTGTGCCAGTGCCCCTGAAACGGTGGGACCACCCCCTTGTGAGCACAGAGTGCTTATATGAATCAACTTAAATTTCTTTTTCCTCTTCAGCTTATTCAGGTTGGTTTCCTATCACTGGTACCCAGTAGAGGTCTGCTTAGAGCACCTCCACTGTGCTGCTTTTTGTTTATCCCAGTTAGACAATGAATCTCCCAGGAATTCTATGGCCACAGCTGTGAAAGAGTGATGGAACTTAGCTCTTAACATTGTTTGAGGAGTGAGTGGGGAATGTATGGAAAGCACTTAGCGTGGTCCCCATCATAAAGTACACACTAGAAACAACTGTTGTTTACCCAGCATGGTAGCATCAGTAGCCTGACTTGCCCCCAGGCTGTGCTCCATACAGCAGATTATCCCTGTGACCCCGATGCTGCTCTGCCACACCGTTGGGCTTGCCCTTCTCACTTCACCCTGAGACTGTCAAGGACCAACAAGGTTGGGGAGATAGCTATTAATCCACAACAGCAATGTGTCATTTCTTCAAAGATACTCACTTAAATTAAGTGCAGCTGTCTGTGCAGCATCCCTTCAGCCTTTAAAGTTATGCAGTTTTCTCTTTATCATCAGCTGTGCATCCCATCCCTGCTGTTTTCTTCCTCCCGGGTACCACCATCAGCTGCTGATTCCCTGACGCCATTGCTCATTGGTGATGTCAACGCTGCCCATTGAGCATATCTTCTCAAGCTTTTCCTTTTGTTATGTTTCTTCCAAATCTTTTTTTTTTTTAAACATCTTTATTGGAGTATAATTGCTTTACAACAGTGTGTTAGTTTCTGCTCTATAACAAAGTGAATCAGCTATACATATACATATGTCCCCATATCTCCTCCCTCTTGCATCTCCCTCCCACCCTCCATTTCTTCCAAATCTTAATACATGTTTTTGCTTCTTGGCTCCTCATGTGAATAGTGTATGTATGTATGTATGTATTGTATTTCAGAAGATCAGTGTAATACTCTTCAATGAGAATTATAACTCTCATGCAGGCCAGTGTATTCTTACCAGTATGAGATAGGAAGCTAAGTCATAATCAGAAGGCTGCTTGGTGATCCAGGAATCAGTGTAAGAGATGTAAGATGACCCCCTCCCCCATCTCACACACATACAGCTGTTTGACTCAGCCGTCATTGCTGTAGGCTTGAGAGGATAGAAGTAATTTGTTGTTCAGAAATGATTTTTGAATTAACAACAAACCAGACAGCTAAAGGTTAGTATAATGACTGCTACTTAGAATGAATAATTTAAAAATAAAACAAGATTGTTTTACGTGTCTGAACAACTATCTCTGCCTCATAAATACAAAGAAATAAGGATCGACTCAATCCCAAAACAAAACAGAAACCAACCAAACAAAAAGCTCTTACAAAGCAAGTGGGAGCAAGGGCTGTTTGAGAAAGTTTCCTATAATACTCAATGAACACATTATTAATGGGGAAGCAAATGGCTTCATATACACTGTATCTGGGTCAGTCAAGTGTAGCATTATCAATTTTATCCTTTCAGCCATGTGGTCTCCTAGTTGAGAGGAGTTGATCTAAACTGACCTTCTTAGATGAGTGGAGTAACTGTGCTGACTGGTCAGCTGTTCCAATCCCCTAGTCACCATTCGTGACACATTTCAAGCTGCATCAGTGTGTGAGACACTGTGGTGTCATAATAATACACCCATGTTGCTCTCTTGTACCCCCACTCTCCCCTGTTTTCTAAGCTCATATATCCAGTTGACCACTGGATAGTCCACATGGATGACCAGCTGGTACTTCAAGCATAACACATACAAAACAGAATCCTTGACTTCTTCCTACAAAACCTACTCCTGCCTCTCTCTTTCCTAGTGCACCAAATGACACCCATTAGCCACCGATTTCTCAGGCCAAAGTCCTGAGTTACTCCTGCTGTCTCTCTTTTGCTGACAGCCCACAATCACTCCATCTGCTGTACCTTTACAGTACACCTCATTCCAGACGTCACATCTTAGCACCTACCATGCTTCCACCTGGTCCAAGCTTCCCTCGCCTCTTGGCTGCTCCTGCAGTAGCCCCCCAGCTGGTCTATCTTCTGCCTCTTCGGCCCTAACTACTCTCCTCAGAGCAGCCACAGGGACAGATTAAAAACATAAATCACCTCTCATCTTTCCCATACTCAAAACGAACAATAAATATCGAGTATACTCAAAATAGCATCCAGGTGATGTTTTCTCATTTACATTTTCTATAATTACCATGTGTAATTTTTATAACCTGAAAAACAATTTGGTTTTACACTTTGCTTTTATAAGGAATATAACATTTTGAATACAAATTAAAGAGAACCTTTCTCGGTACAGCTTTCCTTTCTTTAATCACTTGATTTGATACACATAATCTGATCCTAATTTCAGAGGCTTCCTTGTGTTTTGACCACTTCTATTAATAGTTAGATAAAAGATAACACACTAGGAGACAGCAGAGTATAGTGAGAAAGGCATGGATTTTTAAACTATAATGTGTAGGATCTAGTTTATTGGACAATGGATTAGAGGAGTAGCTTTAGCCATTGACTTAAGTTTTCTGTCCCTCATCATAAAAAAAATGCAACTAACAATATCTGGTCTCCCTACCACACAGGATTTTTGTGAAGATCAAATTGATATTTGAAAGTGTTTGGTAAAGTGTAAAACACTCAGTGAATGTTACTTAAAAATAATAGAATTACACAATCATCACATGGTGAGTGGTAAAATCTACAGATGGAGTGAAGTATTGCCTTACAACACTCACTGAAGTAAATTAAGGATTCCATTGAGTACTGTATTTGTCATATGCTATCTTAACCCAATATCCATATGCACAGAGGATGATTAGATTAGTGCATGTCAGATGCTAACTGAATAAAAATGGAAATGACAGATGTAGAGTCGGAGCTGCCCTGCTCATTGGAGGAGACAGCTGTATGAAGCTCAGAGAGACTCTGCCTGGTTCTGTCCATGGGATTTCTTATACACCTGGAGTGAGCGGCTAAGAGCACAGATGGAGGTGGGTGGAAACAGTGCCCAGAGCTGAATGGGGGGAGAAAGTGAGTGGGGAGAGAGGTTGTTGCACCTGTAGCCTCAATGGGGCAGCCGTGGGTTTGTTACTGAAAGTGAGGGTCCAGCTGCTTGCTGCTCAGAAGCCAATAAGAGGCAAATTGGTGGAAAGGAAAGTTTGCTTTACTTTGGATACCGGCAACCAGGGGTGGGGGAGGGGAGGGCGGACTCCTGTCCAAAGGCTGATTCCCTCCAACTGACAATCAGTGGGCAAGAGCTTTTATAAACAGAGGGAGGGGGCTACATGCAGAAATAGTACAGTCAGCTCTGATGGTCATCTTGAAATTTGTAATGTGGTGGTCTGATCAGCATCTTCTTGATTATTTTAAGTACAGTTAGTCTTTAGTTCCAGGGTCGATTTTTTCCCATTTCTTTCAGGCCAATTCTTGGAATTCTGGCAGCTTATGTCACAGCTACAGTCTGGTCATCACGTAGTTAACTTCTTCCAGCTGGTGGGGGTTTCAGTCTCTACAAGACAGCTCACAGGATACGGCTCAGAATATTATCTATAGCCCTTGAGGAGGAACTAAAAGTCCTTGACTATGCTTAATGACTAAACTATTATTATTTAGTCTTGTTGGACTGTTTTCCTTTGCTTCTGCATTTTCTCACTTCTTTGGTTAAACTTATTCTTTGGCTAAAATTTTTCTACAGACAAAAAGCAGGCAGAGGACATGGGGAGGGGAAGGGGGAAGGACCATAGGGTCCTGCTTCATTTCAGGTTCGCCTTGAGCAAAGGGCCCTGTGTTCAGAGGGTCTCACAGACACTGTGGGCCAGTCCTGGAAGCACAGCAGGTTATGGTGATGAGGCCTAAGGGAAAAGTCCTCAGCCCCCAGGAAAACTTCAAGTTGGAGCCTCAGAAGAAGGAACAATAGAAGTTTTGAGATCTTTATTCAGTTTATAGCAACCAAAATTTCACCGAGTACCAGACACATGGCTAGATCCATTTACATATGATCATATTTGATCCTTAAGCATGCATTTTTAGGTAGGTATTCTCAATTTGCCGATGGGAAAACTCTAGACTCAGAGGAGTTAGAGAAGTTTTTCAAGATCATCCTACTAGTAGGTGAACAATCTGGGCTTGAAATTCAGTTCTGTTGGCTCCTTTATACCACATCCTCTTGAGCACCAGTGAGGTTCTGTGTAGCAGAGGCCTTGACTCTGGCCAATTAATGATTCTCAGAGACATACCTGTAGACCTTTCCAGGGGTGTTGGCAGAATCTTTGATACCAGGTGTGGTGATCTTGGAAGGAATGCAGCCCAGCAATATGTGGACCTGTGATCTGCTTTCTTTAACAAAAGACACTGAGATTTGTGGCTCAACATCTCTGAAAGATTATTGTGATTTTTTCAAGTCAAATATTTTATTGATAAAGAAATATTTTGTTATTTTGAAGATAACGTTACAGTACCTCAAAGAACCTCATCTAATCAGTGTGTATTAATGTAAGAAACTGAGATTTTTGGCTTCACTAAGAGCTCATGTGGTTTCATTCAGATGGAGGTAAATGGCATGCAATTCATGACCTGCTTCATGGAGCCAGGGATGTGGTTTGACAAGGACACTGCTTCATTATTGTATTTCTGCTCCAAGACACAAAACAGAACTCATGAGTTCACTGAGATCTTTTCAGTCATGTGTGGCTTCTTTTCAAATGCTTCCAGAGAAGGTTTTTGTACTGGGGCAAATCCGCACATCCAAGAGTTAGTAAAATCCCAGTCTTTCCACATCTAGTTTTCTTTTCACAAAGATTCACATTGTCTGATGTACCAGGGATAGACATAAGGTACTACTTTAAATTTTTTTGGCTTCATATTTTTACTGGGAAAAAACTTTTAACACCTAAAGCACTGAGACTTTTATTTTTAATTTATCTTCAGGTATAGAAGTAAAATCTGAAAATATAGACATTTTATCATACTTTATTTTCTTTGGCATTTTATACCTAAACTCTTTAAAACAAATTTGTAAAAATTGTGTGTCCATAAATATAATGACAGTTTAGGGTCTCAGTAATTCTTTTCAAAGGAAAATTATTCTGTATATCTTAGCAAGGAAATAATGATGGGTGTAAATTAACCGACCATGTACAGAACAGAGAGTGTACTGCTATTCTGTATTATCTGAAGTCAACAAGGCTTTAATAACTTAATTTGTTATAAATGGAGTATTCATCACAAAATCATGTTTCAAAGCATCTAGAAGAAATTAAATTTAAAAATTTGGCATCTGTTTTATGTGGCCCCTGATGTCAATCCATGGAGCTCATGCCATAGTTTAAGAAATGATGTTTTAGAGGCAAACCAAGCATTTGATTTATTATAGGAAAAGCTAATTTTCATGATCTCTAAGATGGACCCTTTCTACTGTAAGAACCCTTAATTGTGTGATTCATTTGTGTAAGTCAATTGCCTTATCTGATTGAAATCAAGGATAGCAGTTACTCTATTGTATGACAGCAGGAGGAATGCCTTTATTTTAGACAATACTGTATAGTTTGCAGTGAGTTTACAGGTTATTTATTTTTATTATTATTTTGTACGTGGTAAGGTTGTGTTTCAGTAATTTCTTCTGTGTAACAGAACATGACCACATTTGATAACTTTAAACAACACTGAATCTTTCTTGGGGTTCCTTGGTGATCTTTTGCTGCACCCAGATCCTTCACACAGCCTCCTGGGTGGCATTGGGGAGACCCCCTTCAGAGTGGAGCCAGGCCCCTTAGGAGGTAGGGGGGAGCCCGGCCCCTTAGGAGGGAGGGGAGGGAGGGGAACACCCGGAGTGGGAGCCTTTGCCTCCGTCACGCTTGCTGATACACCATTGGCTATGACGAGTCACGTGGCAGAGCGTAATTTACATGCTGCGAATACTGGGAGGTGAGGTTCACTGGGGTCTGCAGTGTCAGAGCTCCCAGAGATCGCTGTTTATCTTCTAGTGTCTGTCCACCTTTCCCCCGTCCCCTAGTAACAAGAGTCCTGGTTTTAAACAGGATGCAAGGCCACCTAGAATAAAGACTACTTTTGCTACTGTAGCAAAAGGTAGGGATTGTGGTTGGGAAGCTACACTTTTGGGCCATGGGATTCCAGCAAAAGTGTTGTGTGTGGCCTCAGGGTACTGTCTTTATCACACATCTACTGTTGTGAGACAAATCCCCCCAAACTTAGGGGCTGGAAGTAACAAACATTCCTTTTCTCACAGATTCTGAGAGTCAGGATTTGGGAACAGCTAAGGTGGATGACATTGGCTCAGAGTCTCTCCTGTGGTTGCAGTCAAGGTATCAAGAAGGGTAGCTGTCCTGTGGGAGTCAGCTGGGGCTGGAGCATCCCGCCCATGGGGGCTCCTGCACTTGGCTGTTGATGGAAGCCTCAGTTCCTCCCCACATGGACCTTTCCATAGGGCTTCCTGAGCAGCCACTGGCTAGCCTTCTGTCATGGAAGTTAGTTCCCCCAGAGTGAGTGACACAAAGAAGAATCAAAGTGTCTTTTATGACCAAACCTTGTAAGTCACAGATCATGACTTCTGTCCTCAGTGGGTCACACAGGCTAACCCTGAGGGTGGAGGGAAGCACACAAGGGTGTGACCACCAGGAAGCAGCGGTCACAGGGGGCCACCTTAAGGCTGCCAACCACAGTGTCCTTAGAGGTAAGGTGTATGTGTTCGTTCTTATTCTGAGCTTCTAGAATTCCTCAATACTGTATTCTAAGCAGTCATGTGAGACAACACTGAGCAAACTAACTCTATACAAAACGTTCGCCACAGCATAGGCAAGCTCCAATTTATTTTTAGTCTTCATTCTCATTAGGGAAAAAAACCAGAAAAAAAATTATTTCCTGGGTTCTTTGGTGGGGCTAATGGCAGACTCTGGGAGGGCTCACGTCGAGGAGTACATCCCAGAATTTCTGCTGTCAGTGTCCTTGTCCCCACAGTGAGCCACAGCCACCCCCCGCCTCTGCAGGAGACCCTCCAACACTAGCAGATTATCTCAAGGTGCAAGCCTCTGGGATTTTGAGATGGAACCCACATACTGGCTGGTTACAGTTCTCCCAATGACCAGCCTCTGTTAGCAAGTCCCACACCAGGGAACATTCATCAAGAAGTGTGAAGTGCAACTTGATTTAGTTGAAGAAAAATATTGGGAGTGGAGCTGCTCTACCCACCACCAGTCCTCCCATCAGGAGACTTGCACAAGCCTCTTAGATAGCCTCATCCACCAGAGAGCAGACAGCAGAAGCAAGAAGAACTACAATCCTGCAGGCTGTGGAACAAAAACCACATTCACAGAAAGATAGACAAGATGAAAAGGCAGAGGGCTATGTACCAGATGAAGGAACAAGATAAAAGCCCAGAAAAACAACTAAATGAAGTGGATATAGGCAACCTTCCAGAAAAAGAATTCAGAATAATGATAGTGAAGATGATCCAGGACCTCGGAAAAAGTATGGAGGCAAAGGTCGAGAAGATGCAAGAAATGTTTAACAAAGACCTAGAAGAATTAAAGAACAAACAAAGAGAGATGAACAATACAATAACTGAAATGAAAATTACACTAGAAGGAATCAATAGCAGAATAACTGAGGCAGAAGAACGGATAAGTGACCTAGAAGACAGAATGGTGGAATTCACTGCTGCAGAACAGAATAAAGAAAAAAGAATGAAAAGAAATGGAGACAGCCTAAGAGACCTCTGGGACAACATTAAATGCAACAACACTCGCATTATAGGTGTCCCAGAAAGAGAAGAGATAGAGAAAGGACCCGAGAAAATATTTGAAGAGATTATAGTCAAAAACTTCCCTAACATGGGGAAGGAAATAGCCACCCAAGTCCAGGAAGTGCAGACAGTCCCATACATGATAAACCCAAGGAGAAACATGCTGAGACATGTAGTAATCAAATTGGCAAAAATTAAAGACAAAGAAATATTATTGAAAGCAGCAAGGGAAAAACAGCAAATAACATAAAGGGAACTCCCATAAGGTTAACAGCTGATTTCTCAGCAGAAACTCTATAAGCCAGAAGAGAGTGGCATGATATACTTAAAGTGATGAAAGGGAAGAACCTACAACTAAGATTACTCTACCTGGCGAGGATCTCATTCAGATTCGATGGAGAAATCAAAAGCTTTACAGACAAGCAAAAGCTAAGAGAATTCAGCACCACCAAACCAGCTCTACAACAAATGCTAAAGGAACTTCTCTAAGTGGGAAACACAAGAGAAGAAAAGGACCTACAAAAACAAACCCAAAACAATTAAGAAAATGGTAACTGTAACATACATATCGATAATTACCTTAACGTGAATGGATTAATGCTCCAACCAAAAGACACAGGCTTGCTGAATGGATACAAAAACAAGACCCATATATATGCTGTCTACAAGAGACCCACTTCAGACCTAGGGAAACATACAGACTGAAAGTGAGGGGATGGAAAAAGATATTCCATGCAAATGGAAATCAAAAGAAAGCTGGAGTAGCAATACTCATATCAGATAAAATGGACTTTAAAATAAAGAATATTACAAGAGACAAGAAAGGACACTACATAATGATGAAGGGATCAATCCAAGAAGAAGATATTGCAATTATAAATATATATGCACCCAACATAGGAGCACCTCAATACATAAGGCAACTGCTAACAGCTATAAAAGAGGAAATCGACAGTAACACAATAATAGTGGGGGACTTTAACACCTCACTTACACCAATCGACAGATCATCCAAACAGAAAATTAATAAGGAAATACAAGCTTTAAATGACACAATAGACCAGGTAGATTTAATTGATATTTATAGGACATTCCATCCAAAAACAGCAGATTACACTTTCTTCTCAAGTGTGCATGGAACATTCTCCAGGATAGATCACATCTTGGGTCACAAATCAAGCCTCAGTGAATTTAGAAAAATTAAAATCATATCAAGCATCTTTTCTGACCACAATGCTATAAGATTAGAAATGAATTACAGGGGAAAAAACGTAAAAACCACAAACACATGGAGGCTAAACAATACATTATTAAATAAACAAGAGATCACTGAAGAAATCAAAGAGGAAATCAAAAAATACCTAGAGACAAATGACAATGAAATCATGACAATCCAAAACTTATGGGATGCAGCAAAAGCAGTTCTAAGAAGGAAGTTTATAGCTATACAAGCCTACCTCAAGAAACAAGAAAAATCTCAAGTAAACAATCTAACCTTACACCTAAAGGAACTAGAGAAAGAAGAACAAGCAAAACCCAAAGTTAGCAGAAGGAAAGAAATCATAAGGATGAGAGCAGAAATAAATGAAATAGAAACAAAGAAAACAATAGCAAATAGCAATAAAACTAAAAACTGGTTCTTTGAGAAGATAAACAAAACTGATAAACCATTAGCCAGACTCATCAAGAAAAAGAAGGAGAAGACTCAAACAAAAAATTAGAAATGAAAAAGGAGAAGTTACAACAGACACTGCAGAAATACAAAGCATCCTAAGAGACTACTACAAGCAACTCTATGCTAATAAAATGGACAACCTGGAAGAAACAGAGTAATTCTTAGAAAGGTATAACCTTCCAAGACTGAACCAGGAAGAAATAGAAAAAATGAACAGACCAATCACAAGTAATGAAATTGAAACTGTGATTAAAAATCTTCCAACAAACAAAAGTCCAGGACCAGATGGCTTCACAGGTGAATTTTATCAAACATTTAGAGAAGAGCTAACATCCATCCTTCTCAAAATGTTCCAAAATATTGCAGAGGAAGGAACACTCCCAAACTCATTCGATCAGGCCACTATCACCCTGATACCAAAACCAGACAAAGATACTACAAAAAAAGAAAATTACAGACCAATATCACTGATGAATATAGATGCAAAAATCCTCAACAAAATACTAGCAAACAGAATCCAACAACATATTAAAGGATCATACACCACGATCAAGTGGGATTTATCCCAGGGATGCAAGGATTCTTCAATATCTGCAAATCAATCAATGTGATACACCATATTAACAATTGAAGAAGAAAAACCATATGATTATCTCAATAGATGCAGAAAAATCTTTTGACAAAATTCAACACCCATTTATGATAAAAACTCTCCAGAAAGTGGGCCTAGAGGGAACCTACCTCAAAATAATAAAGGCCATATATGACAAACCCACAGCAAACATCATTCTCAATGGTGAAAAACTGAAAGCATTTCCTCTAAGATCAGGAACAAGACAAGGATGTCCACTTTCACCACTATTATTCAACATAGTTTTGGAAGTCCTAGCCACAGCAATCAGAGAAGAAAAAGAAATAAAAGAAACACAAATTGGAAAAGAAAAAGAAAAACTGTCACTGTTTGCTGATGACATGATACTATACATAGAGAATCCTAAAGATGCCACCAGAAAACTACTAGAGCTAATCAATGAATTTGGTAAAGTTTCAGGATACAAAATTAATGCACAGAAATCTCTTGCATTCCTATATACTAATGATGAAAAATCTGAAAGAGAAATTAAGGAAACACTCCCATTTACCACTGCAACAAAAAGAATAAAACACCTAGGAATAAACCTACCTAGGGAGACAAAAGACGTGCATGTAGAAAACTATCAGTCACTGGTGAAAGAAATTAAAGATTATACCAACAGATGGAGAGATATACCATGTTCTTGGATTGGAAGAATCAATATTGTGAAAATGACTATACTACCCAAAGCAATCTACAGATTCAATGCAATCCCTATCAAATTACCAACGGCATTTTTTACAGAACTAGAACAAAAAATCTTAAAATTTGTATGGAGGCACAAAAGACCCCAAATAGCCAAAGCAATCTTGAGGGAAAAAAGCAGAACTGGAGGAATCAGACTCCCTGACTTCAGATTATACTACAAAGCTACAGTCATCAAGACAATATGGTACTGGCACAAAAACAGAAATATAGATCAATGGAACAAGATAGAAAGCCCAGAGATAAACCCACACACCTATGGTCAACTAGTCTATGACAAAAGAGGCAAGGATATACAATGGAGAAAAGACAGTCTCTTCAATAAGTGGTGTTGGAAAAACTGGACAGCTACATGTAAAAGAATGAAATTAGAACACTCCCTAACACCATACACAAAAATAAACTCAAAATAGATTAGATACCTAAGTGTAAGGCCAGACACTATAATATAAAACTCTTGGAGGAAAACATAGGAAGAACACTCTTTGACATAAATCGCAGCAAGATCTTTTTTGATCCACCTCCTTGAGTAATGGAAATAAAAACAAAAATAAACAAAAGGGACCTAATGAAACTTAAAATATTTTGCACAGCAAAGGAAACTATAAACAAAACAAAAAGACAACCCTCAGAATGGGAGAAAATATTTGCAAACGAATCAACAGACAAAGGATTAATCTCCAAAATATATAAACAGCTCATGCAGCTCAATATTAAAGAAACAAACAACCCAATCCAAAAATGGGCAGAAGAGCTAGATAGACATTTCTCCAAAGAAGACATACAGATGGCCAAGAAGCACATGAAAAGATGCTCAACATCACTAATTATTAGAGAAATGCAAATCAAAACTACAATGAGGTATCACCTCACACTAGTCAGAATGGGCATCATCAGAAAACCTACAAACAACAAATGCTGGAGAAGGTGTGAAGAAAAGGGAACCCTCCTTCACTGTTGGTGGGAATGAAAATTGATAGAGCCACTATGGAGAACAGTATGGAGGTTCCTTAAAAAACTAAAAATAGAATGACCATATGACCCAGCAATCCCACTACTGGGCATATACCCAGAGAAAACCATAATTCAAAAAGACACATGCACCCCAATGTTCATTGCAGCACTATTTACGATAGCCAGGTTATGGACGCAACCTAAATGCCCAGCGACAGACGACTGGATAAAGAAGATGTGGTACATATATACAATGGAATATTACTCAGCCATAAAATGGAATGAAATTGGGTCATTTATTGAGACATGGATGGATCTAGAGACTGCTATATAGAGTGTAGTAATTCAGAAAGAGAAAAACAAATATTGTATATTAACACATATATGTGGAACCTTGAAAAATGGTACAGATGAACTGGTTTGCAGGACAGAAATTGAGACACAGATGTAGCGAACAAACGTATGGACACCAAGGGGGTAAAGCAGCGGGGGTTGGGGGGTGGTGGTGTGATGAATTGGGAGATTGGGATTGACATGTATACACTGATGTGTATAAAATGAATGGCTAATAAGAACATGCTGTATAAAAAAATAAGTAAAATAAAATTCAAAAATTAAAAAAAAAAGTGAACTGTTTTGGAAATTAAAAAATAAATGAAATTATTTCCTAAAACTAGAAAGAGTTATGACAATATTTACTGAGAAGTCATTCTCTAACCTGCTAGGAGGGTTTTTGGATTCCTTGAAAACAATTTAAAGAACATGGCTTGAAACAGAAACATTGCTGTCTTATTCATATTCATTGCAGAAATAATTACAGATTATTGTTGTCAAACTTGTCTTAAAAAAAAAAAAAAACAAAACTGGGGCAGTGTAAACTGTGTAGCATGAAAATGAATTTTCATATTGACCAGTCTGCTAGTGCTTTCCTGCTGTACTCTTGGTGGAGCTCTTGGGTAAATCCTATCTTTAACATGTCTAAGAAAACGCTGATACTGTTCCCATAATTATTAAAGAAAAAGTCACGTTCCATATTGGTGTTTTGCCCACTGTAAATTTTGATGATTTGATTCTAGCAGTGGATAAAAGCATTTCTTTCAGGTCAAGGATTCAGGGTTTCAGACCCCAGTTTGACCTTCTCCGAGTCATGTGTCCTTACGTGCTCACCCGTAAGATGGGAGTAATACTGTGTCAGAGGATGTTGTGTGTAATACAAGGTACATAGGGTCATAGTAAACACTCAATAAATGGAACTATTATTAGCTCAATGCTCTTTAAATCTTTATGGATTAATGGCTTTGGTGAATGCTTAGCATATTTCCTATAATAAGATTTTTCCTTTAAGGCAATTTTGTGTGTGAGTGTGTGTGTGTGTGTTTAAAAAGAAGAGATTAAAGCACAAAATGAACTAGGATTAAGAAAATGTGTTTCCTTTTAGATGGTCTCTTCTGTTGGAAAATTTAACAGTTTGAGTTGTGTGAATACAAGCAAATAACTCAAAACCATCCATCTATCCATTTATCCAGCCAGCTAGTCATTTACCCAACATTTATAAAGTGTCTATTATGTGGTGAGCACTAAAAAAGTGAAGAATAAGATATTGTCCCTGCCTTCCAGGGTTGCACAAGCTAGTGAAGATTTATATCAAAGAGAGATACAAACAAATAATTAAAGCAGAGTGTCAGTCGCTGTATTTCTAACATATCTGGGCTGAACTTCATCCTGCAGGAGGTGCTCACACAGGAAGAAGACTTAAGCGCCCAGGGGAGGCTTCCTGAGGGGTTAGTGCTTCATCTGGGTCTTGGAAGGTGAAGAATAACTTCCCAGATGGCTAAGGAAGAGACAGGGCATTCTGGGAAGAGGCTGTAGCCTGTGAGGAGGCAAGAAGGAATGGAAGAACACAGTATATTCCAAGGAGCTGCCCTGGTTTGGAATGGATGCCAGGACTGTGGAGGCTTGAAGGGTGGCAGCCAGGGTGTGGCTGGAGAGTAGAATGGTCAGATTACAAAGGAGCACATATGCCACGAGAAAGAAGGTGAACTTTACCTTGTAAGTGTTGGTGAGCCATAAGGGATTTTTTAAGAGAGAGACATAATCAGATTAGTGGTGGCAGTGTGACAGATAGACGAGAGTCCTCGACGGAGGCTACTGCAAGCATCCAGAGCAGCATGACCAGAAGCTGAGCTAAGATAGTCGTTGTGGATATAGAGGTGAGAAAATATGTCTGACTGTACTGTGGAGGGGTGAGGATACTGGAGGAAGAATTCTTCAAGGACTCCTGGGTTTTGGTTCGGGATACAGAGCGTGGCAGTGTTAGTCCCGAGACAGTAACATACGAAGAGGGTAGGGATGTGGGGGAAGAAGGGATGCTGTGTGTCATTTCGGACTTCAGTGACAGGTCTCATGTGCCAGGGCTGGTCTGAGTGGAGGTGTCCTGTACCAGTTGGATACAGGAATGTGGCTCAGGGCTGGACAGACTCTCAGTTCAAACACCTTTTCAGCAAGCAGCAGCACACACATGGCACCGAACCTGGACACTGCTCCTAGCAGAACTGAAATAGGAAAGGTCTGTTGACTTCCTGATCTTTACTGCACATAACTGGCTGCTATTTTTATCTGACCCATGTCTAACTTTTTAGCCCCACCTTCCACTATTTTTTCACATTCATCTTTTATGCCTGTTACATCAAACCATGTGCAGGTTTCTGGATACTTTATAACATTTTATGAATATATCACGCTATTCCAAGTTTAGTTTTCACGTCTGTCTTTTCTGAATTCTCTTCTTACTTTTTGCATCTAATCAAAATACTACTCCATCATTACCTCCTCTAGGAAGCCTACCTGGATTCCTCATCTTTTTTAGATAACTTCTAATGAAGAGCTCTTAAGTCAAGGGCATGACCAACTTTATATCATTCCAGGACAATATTTATAAATATTACATTATAATTTTAATATTTTATATAAATAAAACATTTACTACTTACAATATCCCATGTAAATGATTTACCTGTAAATATTAATGAGAGTATATTACACTTATTTTTTAGACCTACTTTCTTCAACAAACAATGTTTCATAAACATTTTCCATGTCAGTAAACACATGGCTTCACTCTTCTTTACAGCTATATGGTGTTTTGTATATTGTGAGCATTTATTATATGCAATGGTTTTTTTGAATAGTACTTATTTCTCTATCCTTCTAATTTAAATTCACTTCTCCATCTTTTCCTACAGATGGTAAGGTCCTTGCTCACAGCGGCTAGGTTTCATTGGGAGGCAGTTCCCCATGGGTTGCTGTCTCTTGCACACATTGAGAGCAGCAGTGCTGACAGCCTTCTTCCTGGACTATTTCTGTAAAGAATATTTGCACAGCAGACAGCCTTGGAAGGTAGAGTGGCTCCCTCCGGAGTAGAGGGCAGGCCTGATCACTGCTGAGAATGATGAGGACAATGTTCCCCTCCAGTACAAAGTCAGGCAGGCTTGCTTGCAGCTTATAAAAGATTTGGGTTTCCGAGGCTCCGAGTTTCTTTTTTTTTTTAATTTAATTTATTTTTTATACAGCAGGTTCTTATTAGTTATCTATTTTATACATATTAGTGTATAAATGTCAATCAAAATCTCCCCCGAGTTTCTTGATTATGACCCAAGCCTAAAGGAAATTGGGGAGTGACTGGAACTGATGTAAGTAGAAAGCTCAGGCTGCCTGCTGTCCTTTAAGTAGCAAGGTCCATTGTCTCCAACTCAGTGGTCTCCTGGCTTCTGCTAGCATCTATGAAACTACCACAGGCTCACCTGTCAACTTGCAAGTAGGATCATATTTCAGACCTTTCACAGCTTTTCTCTCAGTACTTACTTTTATTATTATTGTTAACAAAGCTAATGCTTACTAAATCTTTACTATGGACTAAATATTACATGTATTTTTCTCTCAGTAGTCACACAATTATGAGTAGAATGTTATTTCTCCATTTTATAGATAAGCAAACTGCATGGAGATGTAAAGGATAAAAGAAATGTTCACATATTGAGGTGTGGGGAAGTCATTCCGGGTTATACATGAGTTAACTTGAATTTTTTGCTAACTAGAACAGCCAGTTTGTGGCCTATCAGGAATACATTGGACATCTGCTTTAATTATTATTTATTTATTTATCTGTCTGTCTATTTATTTATTTACTTATTTTTGGCTGTGTTGGGTCCTCATTGCTGTGTGCTGACTTTCTCTAGTTGAGGCGAGCAGGGGCTACTCTTTGTTGCGGTGCATGGGCTTCTCATTGCAGTGGTTTCTCTTGTTGCAGAGCACAGGCTCTAGGTGCATGGGCTTCAGTAGTTGTGGCACACGGGCTCAGTAGTTGTGGCTTGTGGGCTCTAGAGTGCAGGCTCAATAGTGGTGGCGCATGGGCTTAGTTGCTCCAAGGCATGTGGGATCTTCCTGGACCAGGGCTTGAACCCATGTCCCCTGCATTGGCAGGCAGATTCTTAACCACTGTGCCACCAGGGAAGTCCCTGCTTTAATTATTGAAGAAAAGGGCTCCTTGACCAGAAGTAAAGAATGCCCAGGTTAAAAATAAAGATCAAATGCCTCCCTTCCTGGGATGCCAATGTTGGTCCTCCTTTGATGACAAGACTCCCTTCCCAGGTGCCAGGGCCATACTGACTCGCTGTGTACTTGCTGATCTGGTTTTTGAAATCTTGAAGAAATGTATCCCTGACTGGTTTGATATTCTTTGTTCTGACAAGACATAAAACTGTGCTGAAAACCATGCTTTTCTAGAGCAGTTCCTCAGAGTAATCTGAGAGGCTGTCTTCCAGACTATAGTACCCAGTTTGGCTCAGATAAAACTCTTTTCTATTACTGTTATAGATTGTTTATTGATTATTTTCATTGACATAAATAACATGCCAAGGTCACATCATCAGGAAATGATGGAGTCCAGAGCCAAACCAGGTCTTTGGGATCCCAAGTATGACCTTGGCATATCACTACAGAATGTCTTAATGTATAAATCATCCTGGGAAAAGTTAGTACTGTGACTGGGCCGATTTCTTAACACAGATGAATGAATTCTTTGGTTTAAAGAAAATAAACAATAAGGTGACCATATGTGTGTGGGTTTATCTCTGGACTTTCTATCCTGTTCCATTGATCTATATTTCTGTTTTTGTGTCAGTACCATACTGCCTTGATTACTGTAGCTTTGTAGTATAGTCTGAAGTTAGGGAGCCTGATTCCTACAGCTCCATTTTTCTTTCTCAAGTTTGCTTTGGCTATTTGGGGTCTTTTGTGTTTCCATACAAATTGTAACATTTTTTGTTCTAGTTCTATGAAAAATGCCATTGGTAGTTTGATAGAGATTGCATTGAATCTGTAGATTACTTTGGGTAGTAAAGTCATTTTCACAATGTTGATTCTTCCAATCCAAAGACATGGTATATATCTCCATCTGTTTGTATCATCTTTGGAGACAAGAATATAAAATGGAGAAAAGACAGCCTCTTCAATAAGTGGTGCTGGGAAAACTGGATAGCCATATAAAAGAATGAAATTAGAACACTCCTTAACACCATACACAAATATAAACTCAAAATGGATTCGAGACCTAAATGTAAGGCCAGACACTATCAAACTCTTAGAGGAAAACAAAGGCAGAACACTCTATGACATAAATCACAGCAAGATCCTTTTTGACCCACATCCTAGAGTAATGGAAATAAAAACAAAATTAAACAGATGTGACCTAATGAAACTTGAAAGCTTTTGTTCAGCAAAGGAAACCATAAACAAGACAAAAAGACAACCCTCAGAATGGGAGAAAATATTTGCAAATGAAGCAACTGTCAAAGGATTAATCTCCAAAATATACAAGCAGCTCATACAGCTCAATATCAAGAAAAAACAAACAACCCAATCCAAAAATGGGTGGAAGACCTAAATAGACATTTCTCCAAAGAAGATATACAGATTGCCAGCCAACACATGAAAGGATGCTCAACATCACTAATCATTAGAGAAATGCAAATCAAAACCACGATGAGGTATCACCTCACACCGGTCAGAATGGCCATCATCAAAAAAATCTACAAACAGTAAATGCTGTAGAGGGTGTGGAGAAAAGGGAACCCTCTTGCACTATTGGTGGGAATGTAAATTGATACAGCCACTATGGAGAACAATACGGAGGTTCCTTAAAAAACTAAAAATAGTACTACCATATGACCCAGCAATCCCACTACTGGGCATATACCCTGAGAAAACCATAATTCAAAAAGACACATGCACCCCAATGTTCATTGCAGCACTATTTACGATAGCCAGGTTATGGACGCAACCTAAATGCCCAGCGACAGACGACTGGATAAAGAAGATGTGGTACATATATACAATGGAATATTACTCAGCCATAAAAGAAATGAAATTGAGTTACTTTTAGTTAGGTGGTTGGACCTAGAGTCTGTCATACAGAGTGAAGTAAGTCAGAAAGAGAAAAACAAATACTGTATGCTAACACATATATATGGAACCTAAAAAAAAAAAAGGTTCTGAAGAACCTAGGGGCAGGACAGGAATAAAGACACAGACATAGAGAATGGACTTGAGGCCATGGGGAGGGGGAAGGGTAAGCTGGGACGAAGTGAGAGAGTGTCATGGACATATATACACTACCAAATGTAAAATAGGTAGCTAGTGGGAAGCAGCCGCATAGCACAGAGAGATCAGCTTGTGCTTTGTGACCACCTAGAGGGGTGGGTTAGGGAGGGTGGGAGGAAGACGCAAGAGGGAGGGGATATGGTGATATATGTATTTATATAGCTGATTCACAGCAGAAACTAACACACAAGTGTAAAGCAATTATACACCAATAACGATGTTAAAACGTTAAAGAAAATAAACACAGGGGAGGGCGATATGTTGGCGTAAGGAGGCCTCCCTCACACTCGTCAAATCAGACAACAGGAACAAATGCTCTGCATGCATCTTCAGCCTGGCTGAGGGGAATAGAGTGTGTTTTGGGCCTAATCCCTGCTCTCAAGGGTCTTGTAGTCTTGTTTGGAAGGTGAAATTTACCCACAGGAAGCAATTAGAAGGTAAGACAGTATTTAATTAAGTTCCACATTGAATTCAAGCAATATGAAAATCATCAGCTGAAAGAGGAGAGGTCGATGAGGGCTGGATTCATTCGGGAGAGATTTCACAGAGGAGGCAGGGCCCGGAGACGGACAGTCAGCTGCAGTTGGGATCAAAACCTGAAGAAAAAAACTTCAGGAGAAAGTCATGCACTTGCTGTGTGTTACAGGAAAAGTATGTTCTCTTCCTGCTTTTCTCCACATACGATAATAACTCTTTGCACTTTTGTGTCTTTCAAAAAATCACAACATACAAGCACCGGGAAAAAAAAATCCCAAACATACTCACACAAAGAAACAAAACCCACCATGATATTTTCTCATTTGCACTTAACTCAGGGTTTGGGAGCTTTTTCTCCCAGTGTGGATGCTGCCACAGGCTCCTGACATTCTGAGCTTGATTGGATTCCTGCAGTGCATTCTACTTCAGACTACCTTTTTTAGGCCACTTGAAAGTTTTTCGATTTATTCAGTAGAATATATCAGCCTGTCAGCTGTGGAGAGTTGGTGCCCGCAGAAGATATATCTTTCTTCTGCAGGTGGCACTGGCTGCCACTTTTTCTTTGGGATGAGCTCTTGTTCTGAAGAAGCCCTCCATGGTCTGAGCACAGTCACATTTGAGCCAATCTCCTTTCCTGCCCACTGCTCTCTCTGGGTAATGGCCCTACCTGCTGTGTGTGAGGAGAGAGAGCCGATGGAGTTCTTTCTTTGCTTTGTGATTAGCAAATCACTTTTTGCTTAAACTGGGTCATCCCGTCTCTTTTTACTTGCCTGAGAAGTCTGTCTGCCTCTCTCATTTCCTAGATGTTGATATCAATGTCACTTTGCTTCAGATGGTGTCCCCTGAGTCCTTGAAGCTCCTGCTGTCTTCTCTTTGACGACTCGCCATCTACTCTGCAGAATGGCTTCGTTCTCCTGCTGTCAGTTCTCGTCACAGAGGCAGTCTGGTTCAGGTGAACTACCAAGCGCCTTCCCCTCTGGGCTGCAGTAAGGAAGTGGGAAGATGTCCTCGGGAATGGTCAGAGACCTCTGGAAGGTGTCCCCATCACTCCTGGTAGCACATGACAGAGCCTGAAAGCAAAACATACCCACGGCTGTCAGTTGTACTAAGTGAACTTTATAAGGTGACACTGACATCAGAGTAGTAAATGGAAGAAGGAAAGGACTTCTCTTTTCTGGGTTTTCCTCTTCTGCTCTTCCTCGCCTCCTTCTGAATGTCAATTTCCTTTCTTCTGCAAAGCACATTATCAAGAGATTAGTGAATTTAAAAAAAATCACCAGATGGATGATAATTCCAGGCTGTTTTGAGGCTTACTAAATTCTAGTAATGGAAAAGTCCAGAAGAGGCCATTGAGCCCCTTCCCCCTATTTCTGGGAAGGAGGGCCCTCAAGAATCCCAGACAGATGGGTTTTGAGGCTATTTATATGTATCTTGTAAAACAGGCAACCGGAGGAGAATCTGGCTTATGGTGGATGAGCCTGTATTTAACAAGTAACAGTTAGTAGTAATGAGGACTGTACACTATTAATAAAACAGTTAAGAAAAGGACTAGAGAATTATGGTAGCTAATGGTCTGAAGAACATTACTATAAACCTGATTTTATGATACATTTTAGAAGAGCAGTTTGATCATAAATATTCACTGTCTCGTGACATGTTGCACATAAAGTCCGATCCCTGGAACGTTTTTAAAATACCTTTTAAAATTGGAGGAGACAAGCAAAGATAGCTTTCATATGCAAGGGAAGTTCTCTTAGGTTTTTGAGTGTGAACCCTCAATCAAATTATTTCTACTAAAGATATACCCTTAGGAAAACTCACAGTAAAATGAAAAGGTCAACTCACTGAGGATATTTAAACCTCTATAAAAGGATGAGATGGGGTAAGTGGCTCAGAAGTGTCTTGTTTTTGGATTTCATTATAATCACAAGGAATATTTTTGCTATTTCTAGAGTTAGTGTTTGGTCTTTTTGTCATATCATGTTTAACTTAAACACAGGTGAAGTTCTTTTCTTTCTTCTGCTCACAGGTGATAGCAACCATTAGCTCAATCTTCCTTGGAGGTGCTAATATTAGTGAAAACTCCTTCACCTACCCACCTCCTACAGTATGGGCAGGGCCATAATTTCAAGCATGGCCAATGAAACTAGTGCAGGAGTATTTTCCTGCTAATGTTTCCTTAGTTCTTCAGGGCATGTTTTAATATGGTATTAAATAACTCTGGCTTCCTTTAAACCAGAAACAGACAGGAGAAACGAATTGTATTGCAACTCAAGTTGCTGTTTTTCTTAGAGCTCAAGAGCAATGCCTTATTCGATCTGAATTAGGCAGTGAAAAAATGTGTTAAAGAAGGGAAGATAAAAGGGATATTTAGAACTTTTAAGCCCTAAGTCATATTTTCAGTGTGGGATTTATTATTATTTTTTGCTTTGTGTGTATTCCCAAAACATCAAGCACACTTGTATTCAGAATAAACATGAAAATAAGAAAACACATCCCAACAGTATGTATACCTTATTTGTGGTTACTTGATATTTTCTAATATATCTCTACTTTCTGCCATTTTTGTAGGTCAAAGATCTATAAAATATTTAAATAATGCATCCATTGGTAAAATATTTTTAGTGTGCACTCCTCAAATATCTTTATATAGATTTATTTGCTTACATATTAAATACATTTATCATTATACTAATGTATTATGTGCATTAAAAAAACATACAAAGAAATAAATTTAAAAAGTAAGCTAAGAAGAATAAATTATTTTAAATATCTTGCCAATCAATGATAGTATCATTTGTTAATAGTTTATGGCACTACAGAGAGTTAAGACAAGGGTAATAGTTAACCTTAGTAAATGTATATACCCACATTTCATATGACCTTTCTGATGAACTCAATTTATTTTTGGTGGCCAGATTATGATTGTTTTCACTTTATAAGGAAAATTTCATGTAAGGAGGAGGAGAATTGTCAGGTCTGCCTTTCATTGTTCACTCATGTTTACATTATTGGTACTGCATTTGATCTGTTGTCTCTGCAGGAGTGTTTTTAAACTACTTGTCTAAGTTACAAGAGTTATTTAGCTAAAACTAGAAAAAAATCCATAAATCTAAATAGTCATACTTCAAGTCTACTTCATCTGCTGCATTACAAGCCAACAAACATGTGAGGCATGACTTTCAACCCGTCTACATTGGGGGACAACTCTCTGCCCTCAAGATACCCCATATTCTATACATAATGGTGACATTCTGATACATGGGTGGATGAGTTTTTCTTTTTTATGCAAAAATAAATAGAAATTTTAGTATTTCTTCTCAACTCCTATGGACTTGTGTACCTCCTGAAGTGGGTGAGGGGGTCACCATCTTGGAGATCACTACTTGTAATAATGTAATAGAATTGATAACCTAAAAAGCTGTCTTTCCACTTAAGATGAGTCTTATTTTATTTTATGATAATGAACATAGAGCAAAGATGAGCGTCATAGTCAAATCCCAGTAGGTCCTCAATAAGGTAGCTACGACTCCTGATGACTTTTCAGAATCACTTCATTTAACTCTGCTACTCTATGAATTCCACTAAGGA